>NC_038241.2:4031998-4153699 GCF_000004515.6 Glycine max
AGCATCGTACGGTCCAACGTGGGTACACCCATCATAGCATATGTGCTCCAAACACTCCATCGCCTCGCTCAGCTCCGCGTATAGCCCCTGCTCCATCCTATACTTCCTCGATTTCTTTTTCCTCTGTCAAACAAACAATCCCGTTTAATACTTTAATTGTAATTAATTTCATTCAATTTAATTGACGCAACACTGCCTTTACATGCGTCAAAATATTTCATTTGGCGGATTGGAAGAATCATGTTTGATTCTATCATCTGAAAAATTCTTTTGATATGTACAATCATATTGACGCCAGTAAGATTAGTCTCTAATAAAGAGAATCAAGAGAGAGTCATGCTCTCTAACCCATGAAAGAAAAACAAATTTCATTTCGATTTGAAAATGGATTAATAGATTAATTACGGTTTCGTGTTCGTCGATGAAGCGGAGAATGTCGAGTTCGAGCCAGGGGTCGTGTTTGACGAGGAACTTCCACCCCTCCGTTGCTTCCACCGCTTTGAAATTGTTGGCGAGGAGCTTCATGCAGCGAAGATGGAGATCCGGCGCGTCACAGAGACGCGCGAGTTGAAGCACGTCCACCACGTTCTCCGTGGTCAAGCGGTGGGTCAAACCCTTGATGCACCTCTGCTTCAGCTGCGGCACCATGTACACGTGCGACAATGCAAGAAGGTGCATCCCGTACTTGTCCATCTCCTCCTCCGTGCACCTGCAGAGGGGGGCATCTCCGTCATTTCACATTTGCCGCAAATTCACTAATTGATTAATGTTATGTGTGTATAAACTAACCTGGAGGAGTAGAGGAATCCGACGAAGGCGGTGACGGCGTCGCAGGGGACGCCGTGGATTTGGATAATTCTCTCGGAGCTCCGATGCTTACGTGGGCGATCTATAAAGTTGTCAAAAACAGGGGACATGGAAGCCAGAATGCCGGCGTGGGCTGGAATGCGTGTTCCGTGGGAAGTGCGAATGAAGACATCGGGTTGAGGTAAGAAGCGGGTGGTGTGGTAGTGAATGGAAATGGTTTGGGGAGCCATGAATGATGAATGATGAATGATGAGAGATGGGGGATGAATGTGAACTATATATAGTTGCAAATGGAGAAACTTCTGCTTCAGCAATCAAGAACGTGTCTCATTTTATTCGCACGCCCCATTATTGCCCACCGCCTACCCTTCACATCACATTAGTCAATAAAGCAACCTTCTATTACTACTGCTCTTACCTTTCTCTCTCTGTCTTCCACTCTCCTAACAAGCCAGGTTTTTTTTACCCAACACGAAAACACAATCCAAGAAATACTTTAAAAAGAAGAAAATAATAATAATGCTTTCGTTAAAATTTTAAAGTTTAATTTAAATTTCATTTCATTATTTTTATTTATTTTTTATTCTATGAATCATTTATAATAATTTATGTATTTTACTCGATTAACTGGGTTGATTTTTTTTCCTGATATTTTAATTTGTTTTAGGTCCATTTAAATATCACTTTATAGACAGATTATAAAAGTGATTTGAATAATATTCCGAAGATTAAAAATTGTGTATTTTAAAATTAGAAAAATTAAAAAGACAAAAAAAAAATTAAAGAGATGAAAAAAACTAATTTACACTTTTTTTTTTATTGAATGAGCCAAAGACCCAAAAGATAAAAACTTTATAGATTACAGACATATTTTACCTGAAAAAATAGTTGAGTTAGGATCTGACTCATTGATGGCAAGATAATTCGCATAGTTTAAAAACACTTGTAGAAAGAAATATTTTCTATGATTTTTCAAATAGCCCAAAAAAAAATTTCACTCGAAGGAACATAATGTTAGTAATGCCGTAGATTAATACTGTGAAGAAGATATTTATTTAGAGATATAAAAATCCATCCATTACTATCGTAGTATGTGCCAATTCATGATAGGTTTTTTGATTGAAAGACGAGAAGATTGAAATTTTTCATATCAGACAATCTTTAGTGGTTTTTGTCAATGTTGGTTTGCAAATATCTTCATTGATTTGTGTATTAAGGAGAGAGTTATTGGTTTCGTAAAAAATAAAAAAGAAACGAGACAGTTATTGGCACTTCCATCAGTATATTTTTTTTTACTTTCTAATCTTATCTTTATTTGAGTATTTCTAAAAGGTTAAAATCATTTTAGTTATGTATACAATTTAAAATAATTATAATAAAATAGAATGAACATAAATATATTTTAGTAAAAAATATTTATAATTATGATAATATAATTTTATTAATGAAATTTTTAATTATAGGTCTAATAAATGCATTAAATATTATATTTAATTAAAATTACTAAATTTACACTTGAGAGATTTTTTTAATAAATACATTGAATATATATTTAAAAAAAAATCATAATATAATAAACAATGAAAAAAATAAAAAGGAGAGAAGATCATTAATTTCCTCTGTTTTTGGACTACATATTAATAAAATAAAAAAATAAAAACTGAATTTAAACTTAGAATTGACCAGGGAAAAGTTTGGATAAGTGAATACCAGTGTTAAAAATCATTGTCCCAAGTCATATAGAATACTATGAGTTTATAAATGCAAAAAACTAAGTTTAAATTGCTACATTAATACTAGCTAGTTTTTGTTAACAGAAATATTAGAAGGTATTTCTTATTGAAATGAAAAGTTGTAAGATAACAATTAATCATTGACTATTTTTTCATGTTATAAAAAAACAGATAAATATAAATAATATCTTTATTCACTGACAATCTCATTCGATAATCAAATAGTAAATATAAATTTTTATGAAAATTCAAAACTTAATTCACCATATTTTAGGATACTAGTTTCTTCCACTAAACTTGTTTTTGTTGGTAATATGAATAATATTTTAAAAAATAATGTTAACAAATATTCTTAACACACAAGTCAATAGTATGCCATCACAATTTTTATAAAAATATTACCAATATTCTTATTATACTTTCAAATTGTACTTATTAGTTTTTACAACTTTTAATAAAAAAAAAAAACATATTTATTAATTTTTTATCTAACACTTGCCAAGTGGATCCTACTACTGTTTAAAAAAGACAAATAAAAAAAATACAAAAAAGTGTAACGGTTTCCGCTTTGGATACACACATGGATTGCTGCAACAAAAAAGGAGATTACGTGGATTGTATTGTGATGATTTGACGTGGAATGGTTATCCATTATTAAACCATAGGCTCATAGGGAATTCGTAAGCTTATGGATAAACCAGCTCATGGGACTGCTTAAGGACGTGGAACCTCCTCATTCCTTAAAAACGCCCCTTGAACCACGGAAACGTTAATAAACTCATCCTTTCCATGATGATTGAGAGAAATAACATGTCATTTTATGTGAATTATATATATTAATTTTATTAATTTAAGTAAAAATAAGATTATTTCTAAAATATTATTTATTAAAATTTGATACCAACAAGAAAATAAAATCCTTAAAAATTGAATTGTAATTAAATGAATGATATCATTAAATATGAATAACATTAGTTAAATTTGTTTATATTTAAATTTAAAATATAATGAGATCTTTTTACCTATATATGAGTTTAGAGTGAGTATAAATGATCGGCCAAAAAACTAAAGGAAGAAAAAAGAAATTGATTGAGTAATTATTGGACAAGTGACTTTCTTTGTTAATAAGTTACTGAAATAATAAATGAAAAAAAATAACTTGCGAAAAATGTAGAGATAAAAGAAAGTATAAATAAGGGAAGAGAGAATGCAAAACCGAATTTAGACTATGTCCAGTTTTCAAGCAACCCGCTTGAAATTTTCACCATCCTTGTAAAATCATTTACAAGCAATGAACCATAAAGGAATCCCCTCCTTTGTTTTCAGTGATTACAACCAAGAAGTTATGTCCACTTCTTGTAATGAATTCCAAGGAACGTTAGTCCCTTGTGTCCAGTGATAACAACCAAGAAGTTGT
This sequence comes from Glycine max, assembly GCF_000004515.6. Classification (NCBI taxonomy): domain Eukaryota; kingdom Viridiplantae; phylum Streptophyta; class Magnoliopsida; order Fabales; family Fabaceae; genus Glycine; species Glycine max. The sequence goes on from NC_038241.2 coordinate 4,035,956, forward strand.
GCACACTTCTTGCGATGAACCCAAAAGCGATTAGTCTTTTGAGTTCAGTGATCAACCAAGAAGCAAATTCGCTTCTTGCAATGAACCCAAAAGCGGTTAGTCTTTTGAGTCCAATGATTAACCAAAAAGACCTTCTCTTGAAAACAGTCACCAAGAGTCGGTCTCTTGAAAAGCTTTTTATAAGAATAGAGGAGAGGAAAAAAATAGAATAACACAAGTTTTTGCCCAATGAAATTTTCTTGACAAAACAAGTATTGAACAAAAACTCTTAGAAAGATGTTTAAAATGAATGAATGAAATCAATTATAAAATTCATGTCATGGTCACATATTTATAGTCATTTGATGACTCTTGAAGAAGTCATATTAAAAATTATGACTTTTGACAATTTCTTCAAAATTAGTCACTCTAAGAGTTGTGACTTTCTTCAAAATTAGTCACTTTAAAAATTGTGACTTTTGACAATTTATTTTTCAAAACCAGTCCCTATTAATCGATTATCATTATGGTGTAATCGATTACACATCAACAGTTGTGACTTTTCATGTTTAGATTTGAAAACCAACGTTTGAAAACACTGATAATCGATTACAAATGTTGTCTAATCAACTACACAAATTTAAAAATGTTTTATCACAAGTTGAAATTTAAAATTCAACGTTTAAAAACATTGGTAATCGATTACATATCCATTTTAATCAATTACTACTTTGTAAAACAATTATAAAACTGTTTTGGGCTTCTGGTAATCGATTACCAGTGAGTAAAAATTCTGGTAAAAGATTTTTTTTTTTTTGAAAAATTCTTTTGGACAAATTGTGTTATTCAATATTTTCTTTGAAAAATTCTTTTTATACTTATCTTGATGTTTTTTCTTGAGGTTGTTGGATATCTTGTGTCTTCTCTTTAATCTTCACTTGAATCTTCTTAATTTATTTAATCTTGTTTGAATGGATTTTTAATAATCTTTAACATCATCAAAATAATCTTGAAAATTTTGCTTCTACAGTAATGAGAGGAAAAATTTTATTTTTTTTTTTAAAAAATAATTTAATCTTTATTTAATCAATATAACATTATTTATATTTCTTCTTGTCTTTATTTAATGCTCTCTCATTTGAGATCATTTTTATATTTTTTTATCATATTATTAATACAAAATATTATTAATTTTATTGATACAGTCATTTTTATTGTGATAACTCAGTTTTTTATTTTTTATAATTTAAGCAACTTATTTATCTAATCTAATAATTTTAATGTTTATACTAAGTAAGTCTCACACTCGTATGTTTTATCAATATTTACTTTTTTTTATCAATATAACTTTAATAATAATCATACTAAAATTTAAATATATAATTTCATGCATAGTGCTTCAATCTTCCGCCTTTAGACTAATCCTAGTGGTTACATATTTTTTTTTTGTTTTATTTTATACGTTAAGGGCTCACACAAAGTTACAATTCCAGTACTTATTTAAGCACTCGGTGCTTGACAATTGCTTAATAAAAACTCTCTCTAACCATTTAATGCTTAATATAAGATACATTGTTTAATTGAAAAGATGGACTTTAAGAAAAAAAAGAACACGGATGCACGGAGATAGCCTAATGAGCACGTTATTATGAAGGTGAAACTCCTTCTCATCCATTCCAACTCATCAGGAACGAACAATGAATAAATATATTTGGAAACCCAAAATAATAATTTATACCTAGCGAGTGAAAGAGAAAAGAAAAATATAAATATAATGTGAAAGAAATAAAAAGATGAAGATAAGTAAAATATATTGATGAAGTGTTTAAAATTACGGGATATTCAAATATTATTGTTCAAGAATATTTTTTCATTGTCTAGTGTGACTGATCTAACCATAAGTAAGATTTAAAGTGAATTTTAAGAGAATTTTTTTAAAATGAGAGAATTATATGATAAATATTTTTACTAAAAAAACTTAATTTCTTTGTTAATATATGTAACATTTTTTGTTTTATAAAAATTAATAGTAGTTTTTTTATAATAAACCTAAAGTTTAAGTTTTAATTATTTTACTCTTGGACACACTCTACCTTGCAACTTCTTATTCGTTAAATAATAATAATACATAAATATTTCATTATTTCAAATATTTCATCAATATCTTTTTTTTTATCTCTTTTTTTATCAAACATAAATCTTATTAATTATAGATATTTTTCTCTCGTTAACTATTGTTGTTGTTGTATTGGTGGTAGGTAACATTTTTTTAATAAAAAATTGACCACTGACCTGTACATAGGACAGGGTCCACCTCCAAAAATATTGTCGTTTGTGATTTGTGTCGGAGTCGACGCTGCTAAGAATTTGTGAACGTAATCAGCCCTAGAGTGGTTCGCCGCTGCCGCTGCCTCTGCCACATAATTTTCGACACTTTTCCCTTTTTTTGTGTGCACATATTATTATATTTCCTCTTGGGATGTATATGCATGTTATTAATTAATATGTTAATAAATTGGAGGTTCTATCAAATATTATGCACTTTTTGGTAGAAGACGCGAATAAACAATGCTTCCATTTGATTGACTGATTATTTCCTTTTCGCCTTTTTTTCAAGTTCATATATGAATTTTTAAAATGTTTATTTAATTTCTTTTTTAATCCTCCGATTTTTTTATTGAAAAACAAATTCTGTCTAATTTGACATACAATAAAAAAAACAAATAAAATTTAACTAAAAATTATTTTCGTTGAATATTAAATTTAAATATTATCCAAATAATTTAATCTTAATCTCAATATATTAATCATTTGAATCATTTGTACTTAATTACTTGAATATATAATTCTTGAATTAAGTTGTCGTTGGATGTCTTAATGAAATGATTTATTTTGCTTAATTGTGTTTTTCCCTAAAATTTATCAAACGGGTAATTTGAATTAATCTAGTTTAAATAAAGTTTTCCTACTTTTAAAATTAATAAAATTTAGTTCATCACTTAATTTACTATCAGATTTCTCACGGTCAAAATAAAAAGGAGACAATAAATGGAGTGTTTAGTAGAAAAAAAAAAGTAGGTAGGGAGAGAAATAAAAATATATTAATCTCACGCCTTTTTATTTCTCCACAAAAGTAAGAGGAAATGAACAGTAGCCAATTCATGGCTCGCAGTCACAGTAGAAGCATGAAATGTTTTTTTTTTTCTCTTAAATTAAACTTTCCAATTTCTACTTATTGTCACTTATTTTATTTCTCTTTTCTCTATTTCTATTCACCTTATTTCTCTTCTATTTGTTTATTCCTACCAAATACACCCTAGTACATGTAAAATATAATACACAAAATAAGAAACGTTTTGAGACTTGTGTAAATTTTCACGGTATATAATTTATCTTTTTATACATTGATAGTGAAACATTAAAAATAATTAATTATAAAACTTTGATCAATAATACAATAGTTAATAAAAAATGAGATTTGATAAATTACATTAAGTAAAATATTGAATATATTTTTTTTGCCTAAAACTTTAGAATTTTTTGTCACACTTTGCATTTAAAGAAGGTCTGGGTTAGTATTATAGGTATCCAAGTGTATGAAAATGAACATTAAAATTATTATCTACATGCATATGAGATTGAGTACAAATATCTTTTTTCAATGCAGATACTACGATAATCAGATAAAAATTATATTTGCTTCTTTTTAATTGGTAGATTTTGAAATTTTTTTTTTATTTGTCATTTTTAAAGTTTTAAATAATATCAACTGCTCTTTTATTAATTATACTCTTAGTTTCTTCCTAATCTTTCATTAATTTTCCCATAATTCCATAAACATTTATTATGAAATAGAAATGAAAAAATAAAATAAAAAACTTCACAACTATTGTATTAGGTTCTAGAAATTTTAATACATATTTTTTTTATTTCTACATACATATTTTTAAAAATAGATAAAAAAAAGAAGAACAAAAAAGTACTATAAAACATTACTCAAATCTTACCCATTCTAATGATTAAAAAAAATAAAATCTTAACCATTCTCATCTTAAGAAGTTGATCATGTCCTTTTTTTTAATGGAAGAAGTTGATAATGTGGAAGTAGGTTAAAAAGACTTTTTTTAACTTGATTGTTGAAATGTGATCATAGACAGTAGATACTACTTTCACCCTGAGAGAGGATTCGTGGATCTACGGATAGCATATAAGAGAAGTCAAGTCAACCTACTCGGAGTACCTCAAATTTCAGCAGTTACACCATATTTTCACTACCTACCTACCCGAGGCGTTACTTCTGTTGCTGCTAGTCCTTTTAATTTGATATGGCATAGTTTTTTTTTTACATGAGTTTTATTGATGATTAAATTTTGTTGAATAAACTATCTTATCATCTTTAATGGGTCTTCATCTCAATCATAATTTTTTCATCCATAAAATTTAAATTCAAAATTTTATTTAAAAAGATCGAATCTAATATTGCTGGTACAAATAATTTGTTTTGTTGATAACTACACATTTGTTTCATCAAGTAATCGTGCCTATTTTTATTTTTGTGATTTCTTATGATCTTATTTGTTTTATTTTAAATATAATTATGTTCATTTTTCTATTATAAAATTATCTTCAATTTACTCATAGAAATTTGAGCTTCGTAAAATAAAATAAAATAATAACTTTTACACATTTAATTGTTATAAATGTTGAATAATTTTGGATCACACATTGAGGAGAAAAAATCTTCTATATCGTTTAATTGATATAATCATGAATAAAATAAGAGAATGTGCTTAAACAATTAAGAACAATATGAACATTTTGATAATGGTCATGTTAATACCTATGTATTATTAATCATTAATATGATAGTATTTATAATACTTATTAATAAATTTTATATGTCCTCGTTCCTTGCACGGATACTAAAACTAGTCTATAATGCATATGAGAGTCACATTATAGGAGCAGATTTGACATACTAAAGGCATACACTTATTGACATATATCTCATGTCTGTGAGTTATGAAAAGGCGAAAGGAAAGTATTTCAGAATGTCATTGATGGATGGTCATGGGCCCAGGCCCATATTTTCTTTTGCACAAGTAGAGGGATCCAATTGCCATTGGAAGTCTCTTTTTCCTCAGTTGACATTTGGGCTTGTTTCATATTTCGAACATACCAATTTTATTACTTGAGCATAAAAAATTAATAGTGTGTATATCATTATCTTTTTCTTTATTTTTATATTTAATTTTTTTTTTAAAATACATTCCAAAATTAAAATAGACATTTTTTGTTATCCTATCTTAATGTTCATGACACTATTCTAAAGATAAAAAGAACAAGAGTTCACAGGCACTTCTAATGTGATTTATGCATGATTTTATTTTTTCAAAAATTGTTTAAATCACTTAAGTTTAATTGTTCAAATAAATATTTTTTTTATTCAAATGATTAGGATTTTGGGAAAGCTTTGGGATACACAAGTTTAAAAGGTTTAGAAGTTACAAATTTAGACCACGTTAAAAAAATGTAGAATAAGGTTAAGAAGGTTTTCAAGGTGGAAAAGTTTCAATTTTTTTAATTTGACATAGAATATATTAATTAACAAAAATTGATTGTAATAATAACTAGCAAATGAAAAGATTGAGGAACTAAATATGATTAACAAGTTTGAGAGACAAAAATCACTAGAGACAAAAATTGAAGGACGAATTATTATGGGTTACATTAATAATGTGGATCAAGTTAGGCGTTCGTTTATTGGTCTCGGATGCAATTGGGCAATTACTTCCTGCACCTACAGAAAAGACGGAATGGACACAACTACCCCTCTCAGCCATCAAATTCTCCCAGTCCAACCAGCGCCCCCACCCACAACAATTTCCACTTCTACCACCACTAACACAACAACACCAAGACCAACAACAGTGATCAACTCCCAGCTCCCACACGCCATCCTCTGCCCTCATGGAGCTGCCGGTGGCGTTGTTGGGGCTGCGTGTGGTTTGCGTTGCAGGGGAGATGGTGAGTGAGGATGCAGAGTTGGCGAGTAGATGCGTGAAAAGAGATTGGGAATTAGACGTAGTAATAATATGAAAATATGAAAATTATATTCCAATACATGGCTGCATATAAACAGTTATAAAGTTGAGGGTGCCAATATTGGGTATGTGTTGGATCTTATAAAATTCTGATCTCATTGTGGTAAAAATGCACAAGTGAAGGGATTCTAGTTTTCTTTCTATGAATATGTATTACATGATAGTTCTATAGCGAGAATAATTTTTGTATAAGGGTTGGGGTGTCCCTTGTACTCTTATTAATATATATGTAGTCTTTGTTGATAAAAAAACCGAGTAAACTCGGAAAAGTGAGTCAAGTTAGTCATTAATCCAAACTAAAAAATGGATTGAATTATCGTTGTTAGTTTCGTTGCCTCTTATATGAGGTTGGCATGATGGCTTGACTCCAATTTGAGTATTTATTTATATGTTCAAGCATTTTATTTTGAACTTTTAAGAAATTTATGAATTTTATCCTCTCTTTATTTTCTCTTGACATAATTATACTTTTTATTCTTGATTTTTTTTTGATAAATTTTGCACCTAATATTTTTTACTAATTTTATTCATAACTTATTTATTTTTTTTTTGGTAAATTTTATTGTTAACTTTTTCGTTTATTAATAAATAAATGACAGAAGATAAAATATTAAAAAATAAAAAATACAATTAAGCCTTATTCATGTGGTGTTGAATACTTGAACTCACGAGATAAGTTTTTTTTTTTTTTTTTGCCAAAAGGGGTCAAGGGCCAAAGAAGAAAAGTTATTAAGTACCACTACGGGAATGAACAGCAGAAACATCAGTTTGTACAAAGGTAGAAATGAAATCAAGCATGACATAAAAAATTCTACCATCCCCATCTATAGAGAAAACTTAGCCAAAGAATCAACTACATTATTTGCCTCCCAATAAATATGTTTCCAAGGGAATAACTACCCCTTTCTGAATAAATTCTTTAATCATAGACACTAACTGGTAACAATTATTAGAATTATCACAAGTTCCTTCTAGCAAAGATATGGTATAATGGGAATCCGATTCAACTGACAACACTTTAAACCCTCTTGACCATCCAATTCTAATCTAGTGAGCCTGACCCATAATTCATTCTGAGGAATAGAACACACATTAATCTTGCATGCGTAAGAGAATATCACTGTCCCATTGTGGTCACGTAAAACTCTTCTACATGCAGCTTGCCCATCTTCAGAAACCGCCCCATCACAATTCAATTTTAAAGCTCCATCGTTGGGAGGCTCCCATCTAGTTGGGAAGCTCGTTTATTCTGCATAATGTTCACCACCATCCCCTCAACTATGGCAGAATATAAAGATAACACAACATCATTTCGGTTTATGCACAGGTAGTAGAGAGTGACCCCAAAAACGATGTCCCAGTCGTTATGATCCTACCTTGCGTGCGAACCAAGCTTTCGATGCATCCATGTCTTTTAACCCCTTAGAAAAAGAAAGAGTGATACGTCCTATCCCATCTGTACTAACTCACAGTATAAGTTGCCAAATGACCAAATACACCCTATATATTCTTGCCCACATCATGGAAGTTTCAACTTCTAACATACACCATGAATCAATTTTTAAGTGTATTCATGTCTTTTAGATAAATTTTTTTAATCATACTCAATCATGTGTCATATACATATTAGTAGTTGGAAAAATATATAATAATTCTGGCTCACTCGATAATATCTCATAAATCAAGATCTCCAAACATAAATACACAGACTCAAAACACATTTTTTGGGTTAGTAAATGTCGAACTTTAAATCAATCCCATGCGAAATTAGAAAGATGTTTATTATTATTAGGTCACTTTTTTTATTTTATATACAATAGTCATAGTAAAATTTAAATTCATGACCTTATGTATTCTACCTCAATCCCATCACTAGGCCAACTCCAGGGGATTATTAGGCTACTCTTATTAACTTATACAACATTTAAATAAGATAAATTTTAAGTGAAACTAAATAAATCATGAAATGTGTCCAATAAATCTCGCAGTAATATATTCAAATGAATGTTTTGTTTTCTTAAAACAGTAATTCTAAAGCCAAACCCCTAATTTAAATTTCCACCGGCAATCATATACATCAAAATCAAATACGTCCATGAAAAGAAGTTCCACATAAGAGGCTCAACCCATGTGCATTTGTATCTTTTTTCCTCCATATCCACCTGCTCTTAGCTCAAAGTTGAATCCGGCGTGCATGGCTGGTTCATCCATCTACGCTATTCCCCCAAACTCATGGAAGGGAGTTGTAACTGTCGAGAATTCTGTCGGGACACTTTTTTTTTCTCTCTTCAAATTATTAATTATTAATTCTACATTCACGCTTCACCTGCATGCTGGTTGAAAGAGAAATATTTATCTTGGTCAAAAAATGATTAAAGTATATAAAGTGTCCAGTGTCCTCATACAATTCTACCTACCACTATGGTTATATATATGTTAGGTAGCTTTTTACATCCCGCTCACTCCTTTTAATTATTTCTACGGATCTTTTATGAAAAAAAATATATTTATAGTTTGAGGGAGTGATAATAACAAAAGGAAAGTTAAATACACAGAATATGATTTTCAAATTTCTGTTTCAACACTACATAATGTGGAGAAACGAAATTGTAATGAGAAACATGTTTAAGATACATAAATAACACTTTTCCCCCATTTTCACCTTAGAGTTCATAGTTAGTTCCACGTCCAACACCCTGAACGTGCCTAAGAATGTGAAAACCGCAAACTATCATATAAATTTCCACATTGATAGTGAAAGTGACGCGATTTGAAACGAATTCAAACACGTCCAGAATCTATTTTTACTTCTCATTTTCATCTTAGAAATTTTTCCCCCCATGAAATTCTTAATTCTTTTTCCAAACCTTTTTTTTTCATTTTCAATTAGTTCAAAATTATTGAAAATTTTATTCACAATCAAGCCCTGTTTTCTTATAATAATAAAAAAATTATTCTCCCCAACATACGTAGGTCCAAAATAAAAACACACCACTGCTTAGTACTAGTAGTTAGTATCATTATTGAAGTTAACCAATACTACTACCTACACAGCAAATGGTATTATACTCAGTCTGTAGTTGTAGTTGTACCTTCTTTTGTCGATTAGTTAACAGTTATTTCGGTCGTTGAACTTTTTGGATTGCTCCGCTAATACACCTATCATTTTAGCTTGATTGGTGGGATTAGAATATTTTCTTTTAAATTCACTTGCCTTCACTTTATTTTTCTGGTCTTAGTCAACACTCTGCACATGTGTCGGTGATACAGAGAGAGAGAGAGATAGAGAAAGAGAAAGAGTTCAATATTCAAAATAAAAAAACATGTAATCATCATCATATATATCAACTCTTCTGCACTTGCTTTCTCACATACCAGATTCACAAATTTGGTTCTATGAGGTTTACAGGCGGAGGTTGTAAATTGTAATCATACAAAAGTAGACCAAATCAGAAACCCAAAAGTAAAAAAAAAAAAAAAAAAAAACTAGAGAAAACAAAAGAAAAGAATGCAGGAAGGAAATCATAGGAAAATATACATCCTAACTATTAAAGAAATGACCGTAGTTAATTTAATAAGGTCATTCTCTTTCCCCTTCCCTCCCCCCTTGATTCTTGATTCCATTCCATTTTTTTGGAATTAATGGAGCGGCCTGCAGATACAGTTGCTTGCTGGAGGGGTCATAATCAGCAGCGGGAACCCTTCCTACAGGTGAGTGCACCCGCACCAGTGGTTATGGACCCCACCAGTGAAGATGGCCTTGCACTCAAGCTAGAAGCTCTTGCATAACTAGAGGAGGCTCCAGCCCCCGATGCCGTGAAAAACGCACCGTTTACTAACAAGTCCCCTTCTGACCTCCAATTCCACCCCTTCCATTCACTCTCTGCTGCATCCTCATGCTTTGTCACCTGCACAATTTCACATAAATAGTATCATATGATCTCATTATAAAAAAACAATACTTTAATTTAATAATTTTATTTAATTATTTAATTATTTACCTCTTTGCTGAATCTGTCATCAGGTGCAACAAACCTGTTGCCTTGGCTATTGATGGTAGGATTAGCACTTCCCCCAATGGCATACATTTCCCAGTGAGTATAGTCATTGTTCACCACATGAAAATATCCATGCCTACACCTGCACTCATCACCAACATTTTTTTTTTCAATTTTCATCACTAGTGGCCCCACATAGTAATAGCTATTAACACAGTAAGCTTTTTTTCACTTTTGACTCTTTCTCAAATTTCACAAGTAAAGCAATTTTGGAAAACGGAAACAAGATTTTAGTACTTTATTACTTTACCTTGGCATTCTTTGAACAAGGCCTTCACCAAAGTGGTTGAAAGCAATAGTAACCTGCATGTTCTTGTCCTGAGTGTAGGAATCACTGTGGCCCAAAAGCATGACCTTGTCATGGTGAGTCATGTAATTGTTGGAGATGGTAATCGCGGTAGAGCCATGAATGGCATCGATCAACCCATCATTGCAGTTAGACAAAGAGCAATGGTCAACCCACACGTGGCTCCCTCCAAAGATCGACACGCCATCACCGTCCGACACGGTCCTCCAGCCGTAGTGCCGTGGGGAGTCCCGCACCATAGCATTCCCACCTTGCTTACAGTCATGAATGTTTATCCCATGGATTATAACGTTGGTCACATACTGTATCGTTATGCATGGACCACCCGCAATGTGCACGCTGGCGCCTCTTCCGTCGATGGTCTTGAAGGAGTTCATGATGAGCTCCTCCTTCAGCTTGATCACCATGTCTCTTGCGAAGATGATCCAGAGAGGCTCGTCTTGAATAACTGCGTACCGGAGGGTTCCCGGCTTCGGTGTCACCGGATCGTCGTCGCCGGAATCGGTCACCACGTAGATTTTTCCGTTCTTTCCTCCGATGGCGTTTTTCCCGAAACCAATCGCACAATCCGCTAGCCTCTGGCGGTTCTTCTCCCAGTTCGGGTCACACCTCCAACAATCGTCAATGGGGTTCCCTGTCGCACAGGACAAGTACCCCAAATTCCTTCTAGCTACGGAAGCATTGATTTTCCTGCACCAAATAAATACATTAAAAAAAAACATTAATTTCATTATTGTGTCTCATGCTTATGCACCTAACGTGCACCAAAGAAGTTTAACTCGGTTGGTTTAACAATATGCGTGATTCTCATACATCAAACAAATAGTGTGACATTTAATAACTAGAAGGACATTGCATTAAGATGTGTGTCGTACAATTAGGTAGTGGGGGGCATGAGTAAAAGAGATCAATGTGGGTTTACCTGTTAACTTCTTGGGCCACAAATTCAGGGTCTTGGACAGGGGAAGAGGAAATGAGGGCTGGGGTGAGGAGAGAGAAGATGAGGAAGAGGAGAGAAAGAAAAGTGGTGGCCATGTTTGATTTGGTGTTTGTGTTGTGTGAGGAGGCTAGGGATGAGAAGAAAGTACGTAGTTGGGGGTAGTATATAAAGGAATTAAAGCCGGGCTAAATGGCGTGATTAAACTGAACATGTAGGACCCAAATGCTTCGTGATTTCTGGTTTTACGGGATACCAGTTGGGCAGTTTTGTCCGTTAAGCAAGCCCCAAATGATGGGGGAAGCTCCTAACACTCTTGCATTGTAAATAAGGCTCTCAGAAAAACATAAAAAAGAGGAATGTGCTCACTGCACGACAATCAAATATTGTACTCTTGCATTATGTTACCTTCTTTTACTACATCTCCACTGTTTATTAAATAATGTAACTCTCACTTACTCTCACTGATTAAATGTTACTCTCAGTGATTTAATGTTACTCTTTCTTATAAAAGAAAACTTTTTGGTTTTGATTCATTAATAAGTGTCTTTAAGAAAATGTTAGCGTTTTCCTTTTTCTTTTCATTATACTGTTGGTTTTAACTTTTAACATTGGGTTACCACTTACCACATGGTGACATGAGAGTTTAGTACAAACTATATCTGGATTATTACAGTGTTACTATTACTGGTTACTGCCTCCGTTTCTTTAATAGAAGGGTACCATTATGGTCCCAACTATAGAGACATTCTTAGAAAAAGTTTCTTACTTCTCCTTGCCACATTAATTTGCATAATTAAATTAAGGAGGCATGGCGTAACGAGTAATGGGCACTTTGATTAATTGAGTTATTCAATGGGCATGTAAAAGTAAAAAGCCACCTAAAAAGCAGGGATCATGTGATGTAATGAAGTACTCAGCACTACTTCAGTTAACTATGTTCATATTGGCTGTGAAAAATAAACTCTACATCCCATTTTTGGTACATCTAGGCAGCAAATTCTTTACATCTTGACTTTTGTTTCCTATAAACGAGTGAGGTCGTGAAAAATGGGAACGTTACCGGGTTTAAGAGATTGACTTACTTGCTCCTATGGTGGGTCCATATGTTACTTTAATCAAAGAGGCATCTTGGAAAACCTTGAGCTCGATATCCATATATCCTGCGTTCTTAATTGCAATTGGGATATTAGAGAAGCTCATTTATTAACAATACATTGTATGACGATAGGAGAAGAGAAAGAAATACAAAAGGACGGTTGATAAAATGATAAGTAATTTTTTATTTGCAATTAATTATTAAATTGTTTATTTTTATCATAAAGGGTATCAAATTTATCTTTCTTTGTTTAGTTTTCTTGTATGCCAATACTAATATATCACACAACTGGTTATTAGTTAATATCCATATGCAAGAACATTATTGAATTAATATACACTTGCAGAGCAAGTGTACGCAGGTAAAATGATACGACGATGAAAACATACACCGACACCGAAAGAGCTTTAATCAAGGCGTGGATAACAACCCATAGCTTTTTTTTTGTTTGATATTGAACTTTATCTAATCATATTGCCCACACATGCTTGCTGTTAAGCATATAGGTATATAGATATTAGATAGGTTCCCAGAGAAAGAAAAACAATACTATTTAAGGTGCTTTCGATTTGAGAAATTGTAAGAATCTAAATTGATAATAAGATGGAGACGCCTAAAACGACATGAGAGAAATTTTTTACTCTAGCTAACTTATAATTGCTTGCTCAATGATATCCTTGGATTATATGGGGTCCCGAAGTACTCCTGCTTTGCTTGCGTGACAAGGGAGAACAATTGCGTTTAAGAGTGTTAGTAAAAAGGAAAAAAAAATTAACTTTGATTTTGGTACAGGCCAGAAAAGTTAAAACCGGGTGCCTGTTTGAATTGGATTAATTTTAGGACGATGGCTTGGATGCACCATTGTCTCATGTGGTCTATGATACATCACTACTAATGACATTTAGATTAATTTTAATACGCAATCTTATCATAAAGTCTTCTCCATCTCGGAGCTAGAGGTTTTATTTTCACAGCCGCGCGAACTATGATTCCTCTTTCTTTTTCTTTTTTTTGGTTAAGAATATTGACTGGTTCCTCATGACTGTTGGTTCCATCGCACCAGTAGTTTCATAGATTCTCCCGATGAACACCGTTCTTCATGTATACATAAAGAAAATCACTATTGGAGTTGACAAATCTGTTGGAACAAATAGGAGAAACAAGAAACACAGAAATCAATCTAAACACATGAACTCGTGAGAGAGAAAGATTGGAGGGAAATTTCTGTTATTCTATTGTATATATTTTGTTACATGTAATGATATGTCTATATATATAGACTAACTCAACTAACTAATCACCATCAATTACTAACAAATTAGTAACTGTTTTGAATTATCCCTAACACCCCACTTTGATTCAAAAACAGTGAATCAACAACAAGAACATTACAACAACATTTATTGAACAAAACTTCTTAATCCTCCAAACTCTGAATTCCTATTTTCCTTCTCAGCTCCTTGAATCTGTTAGCCTTCAAAGCCTTAGTCATTATGTCAGCTAGTTGAACCTCAGTTCTGCAATGCACTAGCTTAACTTTTCCTTTAGCCACTTGATCTCTCAAAAAATGAAATTTAGTCTCAATGTGCTTGCTTCGGTCATGAGAGACTGGATTCCTTGCTAGATCAATAGCAGATTTACTGTCTACTAACAATTCAATAGCCATTCCAATAATGACTCCAAGTTCTTGAAGCAAAGAAAACAGCCATGAAGCTTGACAAGCAACTAAACATGCTGCAATATACTCAGCTTCACAAGTTGAAAGAGCTACAACATTTTGCTTCTTTGAGCTCTAGGATATAGGTGCACCAACAATCATGAATATATATCCCATGGTACTTCTTCTGTCCAAAACATCTCCACACCAATCAGAGTTTGAATAAGCCACAAGATGTGGTCTAACCTTCTCATCTTGATGTGGGAATAAAATGCCCATATTCAGTGTACCTCTAAGATATCTCAAAATTCTTTTGGCTGCAACCATGTGAGAGTGCCTAGGATCACTCATGAATTTGCTAATCATCCCAACACTGAATGCTAACTCAGGTCTTGTATGACAAATATACCTCAGACTTCCCACAATTTGTCTGAATATAGTTCCATCCACCGTAGCCTCATTCTCACACTTATCCAACTTCAAATTCACCTCAGCTGGTGTAAGTGAAACATTACAGTCCATCATATTAAACTTCTGCAGTACTTCAAGTAAGTACTTTCTCTGATGCATGAATAGTCCTTTCTCAGAATGCTGAAATTCTAAGCCCAAAAAATAGGATGTGGTTCCTAAATCAGTCATTTGAAATTCATTTTTCAAATTCTGTTTCAGCTCTTCAATTCTCTTGGAGCTGCTGCCAGTTATGAGTAGATCGTCTACATATAGGCAAATGAACAATGCCTCCTGATCCTGGTCAGTAAGCTTGACATACACACCATGCTCAACTGAACATTTCTCAAAACCATAATCAGAGAGAAATTTATCAATTCTCTTGTTCCAGGCCCTAGGTGTCTGTTTCAACCCATAGAGTGCCTTTCTAAATCTCAACACCTTTTCCTCATTTCCTTTACTGATGAAACCAGGGGGTTGGTGTACATATACTTCCTCTTCTAAAGGACCATTTAGAAAAGCTGATTTTACATCCAATTGCCATAATTTCCAATTTTTCCAACTAGCTATAGCTACCAATAGTTTTACTGTTTCGAACCTAGCCACTGGTGCAAAGACCTCTGAGTAATCAAGTCCTTCCTTTTGCATGAAGCCTTTTGCCACTAACCTGGCTTTGTATTTTGCCACTGTGCCACCAGGTTTCAGCTTGACTTTAAAAACCCATTTAACAACTATTGGTGTCTTGTTCATTGGTAAATTAACCAATTCCCAAGTACCATTCCTCTCTATGGACTTAATCTCTTCAGTCATTGCTTCTCTCCATTTACCATCTGATATTGCTTCCTCAAAACTCAAGGGTTTAGCATCAGCTAACAACACCAAGTGTTGTGCTAAGTCATTTTCTGCAGTCACAGTACTAGGACTTGCCTGATATAATTGAAAATTTTAAGTTTGGATGGCAGATTCCTTTGTCTTTGTGGTCTTTCTACATGTAAGTGACGTGGAGGTGAATGATCATCATTAGGAATTAAGGCATTGGGATTTACCTCAATAGCAACCTTTTCCCTCGCTGAATCATCAAAAATGTCATTTTCCCAATCCAGGTTCAAACTAGTCATAGGAGTAATACTGTCCTTAGACCAGTTCCAAGCTTCTGTTTCCACATGATGAACATTTCTACTATACACCACTTGTTTAGTCAGTGGATTATACAGTTTGTATGAACCACTGGGGTTGTAGCCAATAAAGATCATTGCTTCACTATTGCTGTCTAGCTTCTTCCTTTTCTGATCAGGAATATGTTTATAGCATAAAGAGCCAAATACCTTAAAGTGTTTGACTAAAGGTTTCAATCCAGACCAGGCTTCTTCAGGTACCATCGAATCTAGCTTCTTAGTATGACACCTATTTAGCACATAGACAACAGTAATAGCAGCTTCACCCCAAAAACTGTATGGTAGATTCTTTGTTTTCCACATACTTCTCACCATATTGAGTATAGTTTTGTTTCTTCTCTCAGCAACCCCATTATGTTGGGGTGTATAAGGTGCAGTGACTTTATGCACGATACCTTGATCGTTACAGTACATGTCAAACTCACTTGAGTTGAATTCTCCACCTCCATCTATTCTGAGGATCTTCAGTTTCCTTCCTGATTGCTTTTCTACCAATGCTTTAAATTGTTTGAACACAGTAAAGACTTCACTTTTGAGTTTGATGAGATAAATCCAAACTTTCCTGCTCAGGTCATCAATAAAAGAGACAAAGTATTTATTGCCTCCAAGTGAAACAACATCAAAAGGACCACACACGTCGGAATATACAACATGCAACAAATCACTGGCCTTGGAAGCAGTATATGAGCTGAAAGAATTTCTTGATTGCTTGATGATCAAACAATTGTCACAGATCTTTTTTGGAGTCTAAATTGATGGTAATCCCAGAACCATATTCTTTGATTTCAGGGTTCCTAAATCTCTGAAATTAAGATGCCCTAGTCTTTGATGCCACAACCAAGATTCCTCATTTAAAGAAGTAGCATTCAGACACTGAGTTTCCATTGCTGTTAGACTAACTTGAAAGGTTCTGTTTGAAGCCATAGTTGCCCTCATGACTAGCCTTTCATTCCGATCATAGATTTCCAGAAAGCCTTTTGGAAATCCTATGGTGAAGCCTTTCTCTAGGAGTTGCCCTAGACTGATCAAGTTAGTATCCATCTTTGGTACAAACAACACATCAGTTATCATAGCATCCTTACCATCTTTTCTTTTTAACAACACATCACCTACTCCTTCAGCTTGAATTGATCTATTATCAGCAAATCTGACTGTGCTCTTTCTATTCTCATCAAAGTTAATTAACCAGTTTCTATTTCCAGTCATATGATTAGAGCAACCTGAATCTATATACCAATTATTCTCACAGCTACTCATACCATAATTTATAGTCATCATAAGCAAGAGAGGTTGGTCATCAGACTTTACCTCGGTATCCTCTTTAGCCAAATTTGCTTCATCATGTTGCTTGCCTCTATTTTCATTTTGAGTGGGAGGGGCTCTGCATTCAGTAGAGAAATGCCCAAGCTTTCCACAGTTGAAGCACTTCAATTTCTTTCTATCCACTATCTTTCTTCCACCTTTCCATTGATTGTTGCCACCTCTTCTTTCTGAGTTTTCTGACTTGTCTTGATCAGATCTTTCTTGATCCTGATATTGAGAGTTCTTGTAATTTCCACCTCTGGAACCTCTGCCCCTTCCTCTTCCTCGAGATCCATTTCTTCCACCATTGCTCCCTTTCTTAGAAGTTTGAGCAAACAAAGCCTGATCACCAGACCTTTCTGTGGATCTCTCCATGAGCCGCTGCTCATGAGCTTCAAGTGAGCCTTGAAGGTCTTCTACCTTCAACTCATCTAGCTTCTTGGATTCTTCAATCGCCACAACAATATGGTCAAAAATTGGGGTTAGCGTTCTCAATATCTTTTCAACAATAGATTGGTCAAAAACTATCTCACCACATGCCTTCATGGCATTGGTATGAGTGATAATTCGATTAAAGAATTGAGCTATCTTTTCATTTGACTCCATTTTCATTAATTCATATCGGCGGCGAAGAGTTTGTAGCCAGACCTTTTTCAGTTGCTCCGCTCCTTTGTTACAAGTTTCAAGAATTTTCCATGCTTGTTTCGCATTCTTTGCATTGGAGATCTTTTCAAAATGTGCATCATCTATGCACTGGTGTAAGAGAACCAAAGCTCTACAGTCTTTCTTCTTGTTGTCCTTGAACATGGCGCGTTGTTCTTCAGTTGCCCCTTCAGCAAGATCAGGGAATCCTTGTTCCACAATGTCATTTACATCTTGTGATCCCAACAATGCCTTCATTTGAACTCGCCATCGATCCCAGTTCTTGCCGTTTAACATTGGAAAGTTCGCCGGAAAGTTGGCTCCTCCGTTTGGCCCTATGATCGCAGCGACAATCAAAACGAAACAGATGAAAGGAATGAATGATCCCTAGATCATGAACCAATGCTCTTGATACCAATTTGTTGGAGCAAATAGGAGAAACAAGAAACACAGAAATCAATCTAAACACATGAACTCGTGAGAAAGAAGGATTGGAGAAAAATTTCTGATATTCTATTGTATATATTTTGTTACACGTAATGATATGACTATATATATAGACTAACTCAACTAACTAACCATCAATTACTAATAAACTAGTAACTGTTTTGAATTATCCCTAACAAAATCGAGTCAATCTAATCCAACTCAACTTGTCTTCCACTAGGCTAAAAAATTTGGTTGGATTGAACCTCTTATAGAAATGGGTTGAAAATCTTGGTCCAACTCAATAATCAATAATATGTTATATAAAAAAAAGTTTGTTGCATAGCTGAATAGCATGTAATAACATCATTTTCATTTTTTCTCCATTAAAATACCATTGCATTTCTTCATTTTATTTTTAATTAATAAAAAAATGCTTATAGTAATTAAAGTAATTACTTAATTATAAAATACTTAATTATGAAATAAACAATCAATGTTTCTACATGAAATATTTTTCCAATTTTTAATTTATAAAAATACATAATCAATTATTATTATTATTATTATCATAAAAGAATATTTTTCTATGTGGGCAAATCGCAAATGTTATGTCTCGTCATTATATTCATTCACTTTCAACATAAGTTTCATTAATCTTTTTTATTTTTTACTTCATAAAACACATTATTATATTTAATTATGGTAAATTTATAGTAAATAAGATGATTACGAATAATATGTATTATGATTAAATAATGTTTGTGACAGGAGTGAAGTAATATAAGATTATAACATATAAGAAATGACAGTAACAAATGGTGGCAAAGCGGCTGAAGTATGTAGAGAGCAACAACACAAAAATGCATATATATATATATATATATATATATATATAGAAATGTTTGTATTCATAACAAACTTTATAAACTTGTCATATTCCATCAACGGGCACCAAAACCTAATGCGTATAACTTATAAAATTGTTATCATATGAGTAAGTTTCGGATATAATCGAATTTTAATTCCATCCAAAATTTAACACTTATAATTTTAAGAGGATGAAAAATGAATGAAATTATAGACATATAAAATTCAAACTTTTTTTTCTATTTTACACAGACTAAAAACATATTTTAGCTTAAAGATTATAAATAAATAACAATTTTTTCCTTATAAAATTAAAATGTTAGTTTATAACTCTTGCAAAAAATAGTATGTTAGTTTATAAAATTAAAATGTTATTGTTTAGCTCGGAGATAAGTTCACTTAACTCAATCTTAACTTTGAGTCAAATATGACATATTTAAATTTTAAGAGAATTAAAAACGTAGGATAAATTTCATAGGAACAAAAATTTAACTTTTTTAATCTTATAGAACCAAAAATATACTTTAATCTAAATACGATAAAAAAATTCAAAATATAAATAAGTTAATAATCATTAATTAGTCCATCAAAACATTTAAAAAATAAAAATATCAAATACATCCACCAATAATCATAAAAAGTAAAAAATAGAAATATGAATATAGTTCAATAACAATATCAAATATATATTTTCTTAAAGTTAACTCAACAAATTAAAAAAAAAGTTAAAATGAATTGAATCCGTTTTGAAAATGAGTTGAAAATATCAATATAATACATATTGTTTAGCAAATTAAATAGAGTAGATGGTTAGTTTAGTTATTGAATTTTTACCGTACTATCATTTTACTTCTTAAAATTAAAGAAAACTCAAATAATTTTTAATTTTTTTAAGTTTTTATTTAATTCCCTGCAAATAAACTTCTTTTTTTTTTCCTTTCATTTTGGTGCCTAGTCCAGAAACTTAACTGATTATTATAACATAAGTTTATAGACCAAAATGAGAGGGGGAAAAAGGTAAGACTTAAATTCATCCTAAAAAATTTATGGAATATATTTGAGTTTTCTTTGTTTAATTTTAGTGACTAAAAAAATGACAACGAAATATAAATTTAAGGATTAAATTGAATGCTTGCTGAATTAAATAAGTTAATTTAATGAAGCAAACCCATTTTACCATCCAGACGTCATGAGTCGCTCCTCTCATCAAGCACAACTTGAAAGTTTGTCCCATCCTTGAAGGTTCATCTCTCTATAGTATATAAATTCTTTGCATGACTAAAATGTGGAGCATTGACGAAGGTGTAGGAAATATATTTTTGTCATTTATTTAAGAGGATTGGAGCGAAAAATCTGCCCTAGTTTCATTTTAATTGGAAATTAAGCCGTACTTATTACTCTAACACTTAGGATAATAGTTTCTTCTTCCGTAACATTGAAGACAACACATTCAAGTAATCAAAAGAAGCTATTAAATATTAATGCAAGAACTTTATTTGGCAACGTGAATTTAAGTTGTTCGGCTTCCTAAAAAACAGAGAATCCTAATATTTGTTAAGCTCAATTGTTGTCTTGTTTTTTTTGTTTTTTCTTTCAATATGTGCGTGTAATTAAACAGGATCTAAAATTACACCCTTGGTGACACAAGCACATGCTTTGCACTCAAAAATCAAACTCGTGAGGCTTTTTGTAGGGTCAAACGTATCCCCTTCTTCTATGCTTTGATTCTCTCCCCCGTTATATTAAATTTTCTCAACCGCAAACTTCGCCGAAATTTCACACCAATACCGTATACGAGGCTGACGTGGCACCACGGGAACCTCTTACGACGACACACGGGACCGATGCTTTGTCGTTTTGAAAAACGAAAACGCAGTGGACACATGCTGATGACTTGCGTCACTGTTTCTAGCTGTTTGCGTTGTGACGTTTGTGGATTTTGTTCTTCTCGAGTGATACGCTTGTCGTTTTGAGCCATCCCAGCCGTTGCGCATAGGATGTGGGGATTGAAACTTGATAGGGGAATAAGAATGAGAATTCAGCTTCAAAAGTTCTTGCCACAAATACGATCCATAAGTCTTTTAATCAAACTATGAAATTCAATTATTAGCTTAAAATGAAATCATAATTAGAAATATTATTTTACTTTAAGATAGTCGATTTGGTGTGAAATAAAAACTCAAGATACGTGCGGATTATATGTAAAAAAGAATGAGAATCCGATTAATGAAACTTGATTCAAACCAACGTGAGGGTCTTTGTTAAGCAGTTGTTAAGGCAGGGTTTGATTAAAAGCACAGCCATGTTAGTTGGCATGGGATGAAGACTAGTGAAGAGTGAAGAAGTGGTGGTTTAGAAAGGGTACCTGTGACAATTACATAGCAACCTCTACTTATACACACTCAATCACCTGGTGCTTATTGCTCCTTGCCATGTGGCAGTCTCTCTCATATCAACAATAATTTCTCCCTTGTGCACATGCAAGAGCACATGCGGCTTCACATCAAAGCCCCCCTTCGTTTTCCAATTCTTTGTTATTTTGGTCAGAAATTCATAAAATTATTCCTTGATTAATGGATTACGACTCAATCCCCTCCCACTCCCGCCAATACACATGAACTTAACTTACCACTTCTAAAGTAGTCAATAATTTCTTGTGTGCACAATAAATGTGGTCAAATATTGCATATAATTTCGGGTACAATTTCTACCGACGATTTATTTTGTTTAGAAGAGAATTAAATTGCGTTTTTAACTCTGCCCCAAAGACACTATTAATCTATTATGTCATTACATGTCAATGGAAGGACACTAGACCCTTAAATGCACAATTAGTATTTAAACGTGGAGTACATATACCATCATCATTTATAAGAAAAGACCCAATTAGTATTTAGGTTTAACAAACATCATTTATTGTCCGAATAATTAGAATAGGAAGGCATTTGGGTGGAGCTAATAGTGAACAAAAAGTGCCTCAACCGACGATTCTCAACCATATTTTTTTGTAAGGGGAGGGGCCAAATGAGGCCCTTGTGTTAACTGGTTCAGTGGCAATTACCAAATAGCTTCCAAAGAAATGTATAAATGCATCGTATGGGTACCATTCTGTCCTGCACCAAATTGGATAAGAGAGATATATGCCAACCAAGTTGTCAAAAGACCAATGAATCATAGCTTGAAACTCCAAAGCTTTATTATTGGACACTACTCGTATTCTCCCCCCTCTTCTTCCACTTAATACCTAGTATCACATGGCTCATGTTCACACATGCACTAGCTAGTATTAGCCAGAACCCGCATGAATCATGCTAGCTAATATAATACATGAAATCAGAGAATTTCTTGGAATTTATGTTTCGACTTAATCCCAAATAATTCAGAGAATAAGAATTATCTTTCACTTATTATGTACACTATTATGATCACGGATCAATATGGAATCTCCAACAGAATTCGCTAAGACAAACTTTTTAATCAAAAGCTAAAATACTATGTAGCTAGGCAATATTGTTGTATATAAATTTGAAGATAAGACTAAATTCTTTTCCCAAAGATTGATTGAGTTCCCTTTTCATCTTTCTCTAATGATACCTTTTCTTTCATGTTTATTTTTGTCTTGTTTATTAAAATCCATCCCCATCAACCCGACTTCAATTATTTTTCTGTTGAAACGTAACGGTTATCTGTAAAGTATTATCACGATATCACTTCAGCATTACCATGCATCAATTATTTATTTGCTTGGCCTGGCTGTTCTCAATTAACCTATATATTCTCAGATAAGTCAAAGATAAGGCCGTGTGTGTGTTTCCCAGCTTTCCAATGCATATATCCTAGCAACATCAAGGTTGAATAATTAAATTAGAGAGGGTTCATTTGTGGGCGTAACAACGTGTGCCTTTTTTAGTAGAACCAATGTAACGCACTGGTGAGCAACATTTCATAGAATATAATGCAACATGTAATTTCCACTAAATTCATGTGTGATGTTTCACCCTTCTTGGTCCTTGTTATTTTCAGGACATATTCAATATATCAATATTGGTTCGCTTAGCCTGCCTTGTGCAGATATGGCTAACTGTTCATTGATGTGGACAAAAAGAAAACGGAATTAAGGTGCTAATTGATAGTACTTAATTAGAAGTGTGTTATCTAGAAGAGACTGATTAGGAGGATCACATAGTTACACAATCATTTGAAGTCATGTGCTATGGTTATTATATCAAACACGTTTAACTCCATTTGGCTGATTTAAGTAATCCTAATTATATGCTGTGATCAAGGTGTTTCTGCTTCATCAATCATGTGCTGGCATGACTTGTGGTTTAGAAGTCAAAAACGTTTCATAATTGCATGCAGTCTTTTTTTTTTTGGATAGTGGATAGACACGTACCCTGTTTCTTTCTGTTCTCTTCTCTGCTTTCATTATACCTTTCTCACTTTTAATTAGAATTTTTTTTATTTGCCATTTCTTTACCTTTCTTTTCTTTTCATATTGTTTTTTTTATTCCAGACACAGTCATGATACGCAACAAGGATTACCATATCCCTCCCTTTGCAAACTTTGATGAATTATTGTAGCAAAAAATATTATCATAAACGAATCCCATGAGATTTAACATTATTCGGTTTAATATATTTAATATTTACAGTTACAGATGAAAATAAATAAAATCAGAAAAGATAATTGCATACAACTTAAAAAAATACGTAAGCAAACATTCTTTTACCACTATCATTATTTTTATCATTTTATGGATGGAGTTTCAAATCCTTTTTTAATGTAACATTTTAGAAACCAACTTGCAACCGGTAAACAATTCAAAGTTGTATAGACACAGTCACAACTGACAAACCTTCTGTTATTACAATTTGTTTCTCTTTTATTGTCGTACGCCAAACAATCATTTTAATATAAGTTTTTATAACTGATAATAATTTGTTTGACAAGCAATCACACCAACATTCTTGTTCTTAAACGGAGACTTGGTTATTTAAAAATAAATTACTCACACGGTTTGTTAGAAATTTACTAATATGGAAGTGCTTATGATAGTGATTGAAGAAATAAAAATAGCAAAATGTAAATAGCATGTTTATTTTTGGTTTAATTTTCTCTGCTTTCACTTTAATTACAAAACTCGCTTTATTTCCAATTTTTGAAGATG
Organism: Glycine max; assembly: GCF_000004515.6. Classification (NCBI taxonomy): domain Eukaryota; kingdom Viridiplantae; phylum Streptophyta; class Magnoliopsida; order Fabales; family Fabaceae; genus Glycine; species Glycine max. The sequence goes on from NC_038241.2 coordinate 4,060,130, forward strand.
TATAATCCAAACAGAGAAAATTAACAAAGTTGTTTCCATTGTTTTCTGTATAAATATTTCAAAACATCAAACAAATTGAGAATAAAATGATACTTTTGTAATTAAAAGTTAAAAAATACAATAATATTTTCTCAACATAAACAGGCCATTAGGGTGTAAGTGACTCGAGTTGGATTGAATTTTATTATTTTTTTCATATAATCTAATTAAATTTAATTGGTTGGATTTATCTTCTTTTTTTAACTCAATTCAACTTTAATTATATTAGATTGATTATTGGGTTGAGCCATTAAAAAATTATTACATTTTTAAGTCTCAAATTATTTTTTTTAAAGTATTCAAACTCAAAAAAAAGTAAGGGATGATTTTAAAAATCAATATTTCATAAAAACATTATATTATTCATTATTGTTTGTTAATTTGGTGGAGGTAAGAGGAGTGTCACCCATCTAAGACTTGGGTCATCTAGTTTAAGGCCTAGACCTATTCAATGTGTCTCATCCACTATGTGTCGTCTAATTAATTACTGTTTGTTGTATAATCAGTTAATTAGTTAGATAAACGTGTTTTATATGTGCGATGTATAAAATCAAGCTTAAGTACCAAGTATTATGTGAGATTGAGGGTGAATGTATGTGCACTAGAGTAATCAATACAAAATTACTATATTTTCTTGCTTACTATGTGTGTGTGAGTGATTTCTTCCCCAACATTAATAAGGTAGATAGAAAAAGATAAATCATTAATATATTGTTTTACAACTAAAAATATACCATTATTTATACAAAAGATAAGCCAATCAACTTTATTCATTTGCTCCATGCCTCCTTCAATTATGATTTTACAACTATGACGACATCGACAAGTAACTAAGACAATGTTAGGATTTTAGGGAGAAACTCTATTGCGACAATAGTGAGTGACAAAGTGACTTTAGCATTTAGGGTTTTTTTAATTTCTATATTAGTAATTTACTATTTAGTTTTATGAGAAAAAAGATTATATACTCACAGTGTAAAGAGTTTTGCACAATCATACAACCATAACACACCATGTATGGTAAGTTTGTTAACTCTTAAAATAATTATCTTAAAATAATTTAAACGATAATTTGTGACTGGATGATAGTGTAAAACTATTTTACATTGTCATTGGATAAGTATTAAACTCTAGTTTTAATATATAATTAGTATTTTGTTGTGTTTTTTTTTAGTATATGTATATAAGTTGTGTTAGATTTTGGTCGGGTTCATAATGTGTTAATTTTTTTATTGGGAAAAGTTTATTTTTGCACTTTTAAAGTGTAATAAATACTTTCTTTTATGACTTTTATATACTTAAAAAATCCTAAAAATTAATAGTCATGTTGATAAAACTGACAAAATTATGAAATAATTACTCCTTTTCTTTGTGTTTGTTGTTTTTGGATAAATTTTTATTTGTCATTTAATATTATTGTGCATTAAGAAAAATAATAATTTCCATTTTATTAAATTGTCTGTGATTTTTCGGTATGCCATTTATTTCTCTAATTTATTACTTTGATATTTAGTTCTAGTATCTATTTTTTTTTATTGTTTTAGCATTTTATTTTGATTTCAAAATTTTGTTGTCTGAGAATTCTAATATATTCCCTAAAAAATTATAATATATAATTGTAGATTATTTCAATTATACTCTTAAATATAGTGGAGTAATTAAGGCTATTTCTTAGTGAAGTGTTAAAAATTTTAATATTTAAAAGGTACCTAGTGTTAAACATTAATACATTAATATTTCTCTGTGAAGTTGTACTGAAAAGGAAAATTATCTCATTCAAGAGCTGCATAAAAAAAGGATCACTCATAAAAATGCCTACCATAAAAAAAGGATCACTCATAGAAATTTACCAAAAAAATAGAAATGGGGGAGTATATTGATATAACTTTTAAAAATGGGTATGCGAACACTCTTTTATGGATAGAGTTGCTGATTCTTTTTCAATGCAATATTTTATAAACAAAGTTGCAACCCTTAAACAACTCAATGCTGAATAGACACGGTAACGAACCTTTTGTTATTATGCATTACCAACAAAAAAAAAAAACTTATGTTATTACAATTTGTTTCTCTTTTATTGAAGTAAGCCAAACATTTATTTCAATTCAGAGTTGATCCAACACTAAATAAGATTTAAAATATTTTTTTTAAAAAAATATATTAAATGTGAGAATTATATATTGGATATTTTTTTTCCAAGATTCGCGATTTTTTTATCATCATAGGAATATTTTTGTTTTATAAAAGCTAATCAAAATTGTTTTTTTCGAACTTAAAACTTAAATTTTAACTGTTTTATCCTTTGACCAACCTTATTTCAATTTTAACAATTTGTTTGACAAATTACCACATCAAAAATTTTCTTCTTAAATAAAGACTTTATTGGAAAAAAAATTGAAAAGTTTTAACATGTCTCATTTATTTATTGAAAAAAAGAATATTTATTACACTTTTCAGTGTGATAAATGCTTTCTTTCTCAATTAAAAATTATAGCTTTATATTCTTAGAAATTAGAATCAATCCCAAAACTTAAGAGTCAACGTTAATAAAATTGAGAAAAATATGAAATATTTGCTCCATTTTTTTATCTGCCATTCCATATTATAGTACATTAAAAAATAATTAATTTTATTTTTATTAAATTATTTGTAATTTTTTCATATATATGTCATTTATCTCTTTTATTTATAACTCTGACAAATATAATATTATTTATTTCTCTTTTTTTTATAAGGTATAATTGAGAAAAATAGTCAAAATAGTGTCAATCTTCTCTTGTTTTTGTATTTTGCATATATTTTCTCAAATTATTAAATTGATAAAATAGTAATTATTATAATATTGAAACTTTAAAATGATAAAAAAAGTAGAAAAAAAATCTTAAAAACTAAAGATAAAAAACGTAGTATTCAATATATTAAAATTATTATAAAATATTTAATATTTATTTTTAAATGATTAGTAACAATGAAGATTTTAAATATTCCTTAACTAAAGAGATATAACTCTTATAACATTTACCATCAAATTAACTCACTAAAGTCTGTGGGAATAATATATATATATATATATATATATATATATATATTCATCAGGCATGACTTAATTAATTGGGAGTTGGATGGGAAGATAACTAAAGTTTGATCAAAAATAATTTTCTCAAGGATTAAACGAGTGTTACTTAAATAATCTTAATTTCAATATATTAACTATTTGTTTCAATCATTTTGTTTTAAACTTTAATTATTGTACAAAGAAAAAAAAACTTGGTAATAATTAAAAACTAGAAAAACTAACAATAATTTTCTAATTAAAATCTGAGTGAAAGCCAAGAAATTCTTGAAGGAAATTCCGTCTGCAACAAACAATCTTCAACTAGGATAGTTATAGTTCATACCCAGCATTATAACTTTGATAGTGACAACAACCGTTTTGATGAACACTTCACAATCATTTTAACACGTGTGAATATTTTGGGTTTTCTTTATGGACGTTATACAATGGTGAGGTCAGCCCATAAACTATCTCAATAAACCGATCCCACAAACTATCTCGATAAACCAATAGGGTGTCTTTTGGATCAAAAACCAATTGGGCTTCTTTTTGAAAGTCCATTTTTAAAATTTGTTCTTCTTGCCGAAATAGGCTCCATTAAAGATTTGTAAGAATTAGAAGAAGCAAAAAAAAAGATGAAATTTTTCATGACTACTGCTTCAGTCCAAAATGAATCCATCGTGTATATATATAACATATTTATAGTGTTATGCAAGAATATATCCCAACGTAAACCCTATCAGATATATGTTAATGGTAATGGGACGGCAGAAGAAGAAATTAAAGGTAAAGTTTTGTAGCGATGGTTAGTATCCATATAGATGTTTTGCCTTCCGTATTAGCAATCTTTTTAAGATATATAAACCCAAGATATGTTCCTCCACGAATAAGGATTCAATAACAAGGATTACAAAAAAAAAAGTTGGCAATATCTCAATAGACATTAACCCAAAAATTGGAATGTTGAATTTCGTATCCATCAACTATGAACAACCACAGTCATACAGTAAAAATTGTTGCAATTGGTTCTAATTAATTGTGGTCGTCATTGGGGACTTCTAGACACCAAGAAACGTGTTATTATCGAGTTGTTTTAAAGGATTTTTTTTTTCCTTTGAAAATATTGTTTTGGACTTCGAGTATGTTTGAAAACACTTCAAAACCACGTTCAATGACAAAATTGAACAAAAGAAGACTTGATCCTCTCCATTTACTTTTCTTCCGTTCTTGTCCAACCCTTCTATCTCTCAACTTTTTTTCTTTTCATCTTCTCTCTCCACTTCTTCATTCTCTCTCTCTCTCTCTCTTTCTTTGGGTTATTATTTTTCCCTGCAGAAGCAGTGCCGCGAGAGACATTTTTGAAATAAAGAAGGGAGGATAGCAATAGTTGTAAAGGCAGATTCGTATATGATAGATATTCAATAAAAATAAATAAAAAGTTTGTGATTGGTCGAGCATTAAAAAAGTTCATCTTATATATATATATATATATATATATATATATATATATATATATATATATATATATATATATATATATATATATATATATATATATATAAATTATAATAAATGAGAAGTAAATAAATAACTTCCCGTTTGTTGCAAGGGCTCAAACACCAGGGTGTACAAATTTATTATGTAACGTTGTTTTATATGTGATGATGAGTGATGGTATAGTGTAGTAAAATTGATTAACGATGTGTTTGGTAGCTAGAAAGGAAAAAAATGATAAGAAAAATAGTGGATGGAAATACGGAATAGAGAAAATAAAATGATTGAAAATAAGTAAATATATATATATATATATATATATATTTGATTTAAGAAATAAAATAATTTTTAATCCATTAATCAAATTGATAATTGTTTTGTTCCCTCAAAGTCTAAAATAACCAATTATATAGCTGTTACAACTAGATTAGTAAATGACAAAACACCCTATTCTTGTTATGAAATAATACATGCATGACCAAAAGGTGTGAAACCGAACTGTTCACAGGATGACTGGTGTCTACTCTCTTCTTTTTTGTTTCATAATAAAAACCTCAATTTAAATATTTTCAACGCCCTTCTTTCCTTAGATTTGTTTGATATCTTTTTATTTTTTTTATCACATTATTTATTATACGCATTTTGCATTCCAGGTCCATTAGAGGCCTCATCAAATGAATCTGTCCACAAAATTTAATTTAAACTGATTCCCATATATATATATATATATATATATATATATATATAGATAGATTTGTGGGAATGGAAGACTATATTACGAGATTTACAATAACTTATATTTACATATTCATATTCAAAAACAAAAACCGAGTTAAATTTCCTTAACATATTTAATTTAATGCATATTTTATTAATGGAAATCAGAATTAAATAACGTTAACATTTATTCTTAGTCATCTGTGTATGTGTATACATACTGGTACACAATGATTCATTTGTCATTGGTGTTAGACGTACATATATACATTGCAGATCGACCATCGATGCATGAAATTGAAAATATCAGGGCCAGCGAAGATTGCTTCTGTTCTGAGCACTCATGTCATGGAAATAATGGCAAAAGTGCAGTCTGCGTTATGTGGGGCTGTGGCTGGTTCTGTCTGTGGTCACAAATAACCTGCACAGAGTCTTTTCCAAGTTGTAATTTGCAGAGTGCCTATCCAATTGAACATTTCTTTCTTATTCACCCAATTCTTTTACAGTGTCTACAGTGTAACATGTTCAACGCCGCTCCCATCATAATAATATAACCATGCAGTAAATGGAAATGGGTGCCAGTGTATATTTCTTGATATAGGTTTGTGCCTTTGCACCCTCTCTGACTACGACTACGACAACTCTTTAAGCCTGAAACTCGAATCTGTAATTCAAGATCTTATCCACAAACCCTCATTTTTTTTTTTCAAGATCAAACTAATTATCCAATGTTAATTTACTAATTTATTTATATAGAGAATCTGAGTTTTTTTTTTCTTTCTTTTGTTAACTATATTGTTGGTACGATTAATAATTTTTTTTTACTTATGGATTTTAATTAATGAACTACATTCAGGTAAGAGAACAAAGTTCGTCCATTAAATAAATTAAGACACTCAAAATGGTAACAGGCAGCAACAACAAACTTAGTAGATAATATTTATTAAATAATTGTTTATTAGAAATTAAATATTTAAATAATTTAAAAGGTAAAAAAATTCAATGCCCTTTTGGTATATTTTTTAAATTTATTCCTCTTGAAACTCGAGATTTTATTTAAAATGATTTAATCTAATTTTATTTGGACCAATAAGTTATTGATCGATAAAAATGGATTCAATTTATTATTTATATATTTTCAGTATAATTTTTATACGGCATCTAAAAGTTTATCTTACCATTACATTGTACTAATTAAAGGATAAGAAGATCCCATAATAAATTTTTTTTTTATTAAATATATATGTAAAACAAAATTATATTAACATTTTTTTTATATTCAACTGGGCCTAGCCCAAAGATTATATTAGCAATTGTTCACGCTAGAGGATCCACAGGAAGCCCTAAGCTTGCTGAGGGCATAGGGATGCCTCTTAGAGATTTCCTTTGTTCGCAAAACGTAGCATATGAGACGGCAAGCTTATTTAGGGTATGCTTGAATTTTTAATGGAATAATTTTTAAAATATGTTTGAGATCATATTTTGTTGCCTTAAAAAATACATGTTTAAAAATAAAATTTTGTGAAAGTAAAATATGAAACACTATTATAAATTTAGTTTGTAAATTTAAGTTTAACCAAAACTTAAGTTTACAAATTTTAATCCATACATAACTTTTGTCCAACAAAATTAATTTACGTGAAAAATATGAATAAATAATATACAATCACAAAATTCTATAACATTTTATCACAGAGTGTAATATAAAATAAATTTATACTATTTTCTAATCACAAAACATACATAATTTCGTTAACATTTTTTTTGTGCTCTTAACATTTATCATAACTACTTTAAAAATTATATTAAAAATTATTTTTTACATTAACAATACATGTCAATTAAACGAAAATAACATACAGAAACATCTTAATTCTTAAGCATATGTGTTGAATAAATACAAGAGTTTAATTTTTATATATTATTAACATAAAGATTTTTACATTAAATTATAAATTATATTGAGTCTATGTAGCTTAGTCAACAAAGTCTACCATAAAGAACTTGAGTTCAATTTCCCCGAAATACATCCCTTGAATGAGATAAAAACTTTAGGTGTGACCATCTAGATTGTGATTAATCGTTTAAAAAATTGAAACTTTTAAAATATTTCAGAATGACGAGAGAAGTAAAAAATTCTAATTACATTGATTATAAAAATTACTTTATAACATTTAATTAAATAATATCAAAATCAATATTTTCAATTATATAATAATCTATAAACAGATACATTCTAAATAATTGTATTTAAATTCTCATCAATGCTTTATAATTAAATTTTAAATAAATAATGCTTGTTAAATAAGAATTTCACTGTCAATAACAATAACAAATAGTACTGATTACAGGTAACTATATAATGTTTTTAATTTTGAAACTCAAGAATGTGTTTGAATTCCTCTTGATTGCTTAACAATTATGACTCTGAACAAATTATTAAGAAATCCATTCTAAGTTGCAGAGTGAACAGTAATATACGACGGATAGCAACGGGGCGTGCTGAATTTAGTCACGGATAGTAATCTTCGGCACCACTTCTTGCAGGTAAACAATCTATCTCGTTCTGTGTCGTACGTACCTGCATGCATATTAATGGTTCAGATTTTAAATGGATTTGATATATATATATATATATAAGCAATTTTTTTGAATGTTTATAAGTGTTTTTTTGTTTTGTTTTGCTGAATTGAATATAATGTTTATGTGTTTATAAATATCTATTAGATTAAAAGAATTTAAAATGTAAAAAATATAGCAACATTTAAAATAATTTATATAATATAATTGACATAATTCACACACAGCAAAATACTTAAAATTTAAATAAAAACAATGTAATATTTTCTTCAAATACATTCAAATTGAAAATTAATGATAAATTTGCTTATATAAATATACATAATAATAATTATGTCATTCACATAAGAGGTGACTAACATGTCTCGTTCCTAAAAAAAAAAAAAATTCAATTGTTTAGTTAAGAGAATCTCTCATACAAATAATTTCGTATCTTTGGGCTATAAAATATCTTGCTTTCAAAAAAAAAAAATCCTTTGAAATTTTTTTGGCATAGTTATAATTATAAAAAATTATTTTATTTAAAAAATAATTAAAATTTTTAATATTTTAGAAATTACTCACGGTAATTTCTTATAATAATTAAAATTTTGAATTTTTAGGTAGTTTTTTTTCTCTAAAAAATTATTGAGGCAAACACACTAAAAATCATAAAAAAAATATTATTATTTTAAAAAAAGTGATTTTGTGTAAAAATTAACTGAAATAAGTAGTTTATTATTTTAAAATAATTAGAATACTCTTTTTTTTATTCATAGAATACTCTGCTTTTGAAATACATGTAATGATTAATTAATATTATCCAATTGATTCACCACAAAAACTACTATGCATTCAATGATTAATATTTTGAACACATAATTTCTTTAAAAAAAAAGAAACAAAAAATGATCGGATACATTCAATTCGATTAATATATATTTCAATTTAAGTCGTAAAATATTAAATGATAAAATTCATTTTATATTATTCCATCATACTATAAATGAAAAAAATTCATTTAAAAATCATTCAATAATGATTTTCCCGTACCATCACAAAATTCGTTTCATAGACAAGGCATTGCATTTTATTCCTCTTTTCTTCGTGTGTCCGTATATTTCGTCGATAATCCCCAACCTCCATAGTTTTCGGTGAATTCTTCTGTATATAGGCACCTTTTTTTGTACAAATAATAATAAGAATATTCCTCCTCAAAGTGAAATGGAAAGAACCACAGTTACAACTTTTCTCTTTCTTCAACTGAAATTAACCGAATTGTTCCAAACTCAACTCAAATTACAAAACACCCTATGCTATGCTATCCGCACTCTGATCCTTCATCACATTGCACTGCCACAGCACCTGCCTCTGTCATAAAGGGTACAAAACAACCTTCTGAATCCCCAAAAGTTCTCTCTTTAATCCCCTCTCTCTGTTCACTCGTCAGAACCTCACACTTGACACTTGTTCACACCTCAGTCTCACCATGCTCTTCCTAACACCCCCTCGCATTTATTGCTTTTTACTACTTTGCCACTTTTGCCTTCTACTTCTCTGTCTCCCTTTTTTTTCTCTTTATCTTCTTCTATGCTCATCACACCACCATTCATTATTGTTTCAACAACCCATTTTCAAGGGATTTCTCTTTGTCACTTTCCAAGATTCTGCTTGTTTTCATTTGCTCTGGTTCCTTTTCTTTTTCTTTTTTGGTGTTCCCAGCTTTGTCGTTTCGCACGCATTGCATTGTGTGTGTCCATCGTCAATATACATTTCTTTTTCATATGTTAAATGTTAAATATTAAAATTTGAACTGAAGATTCTCTCCTTTCCGTGTCCTTTTTTCTTTCTAATACTGACGGAATGGAAACAGTACATTTTGCTGTTGATATAAGAACCGACCTTAATGCCTTAATGGGGTTGCTTATGGTTCTTGTCTGATGAAAGGTACTGCGCTTCTTTTCCTATTCTTCTCTTTGTTCAATTTATGATGAAGTTCATTTCCCCGCTACAACAGTGCTGCAAAGCTCTCAGTGAGAAACTAGTTAGCTTTTTTCGCCATTTAATCACCGTTAGTGCTATTTAATTTACTAAATTTGCTTCTGGTTTTGAACCCTTCAGAGATTTTGTGCTTTTCTTCTGGAATCATGTGGTTTATTACTTTATTTGTTTTTTTTTTCATTTCATTCTTTGTTTCCTCTTTTTTTGTGCCAACTGTGCTCTTTTGATGAATTTTTTTATGGCTTTTATTTTTCTTCTAGGTTGTTTTGCACTGTTTCATGTGGGTTCTGGTTATGCAAGAGGGAGGCAGTGATGGATGGTAGGAGGCATTCTGTTGATATTCCTATTTCCAAAACTCTTGTGGCACTGAAGAGAGTAAGATCATTGAGGGATCCATCTACTAATGGTGTTAGCAGACTCTCTCCTTTGGTTGATGATGGAGATTGGGAAGATGGTTCTAGTAATGGGGTTTCTCTGAGTTTGAGGTTCCTGAATGGTTCTCATGTATGTGATTCTAATGGTAATGGTCTTTTAAGATCAAGTAGTTTAGATTTTAAGGGACAAAAAGAGCAGGACACTGCTGAGTTTGAATTAGAAATGTGGAACTCTAAGATGAACTATTGTGGGATCTCATGTCAGGAAGGGCTACAAGATGATGGACTAGTTTACTCTAATCCTAAGCAACAAGGTATTTCTGGAGATAAATCACCGAATGAAAGCTGTTGTAGCAACCATGAAGGTAGAGGATTGGATTTGGTTTCCATCATGCCTTCATCTAATCATTTGAAGGATGGAGAGTCATGCTATTTGTCAATTGCAACAAGAGTAGAACACTCAAAGTCAGCAAGAAAATCCCTATGCAAGAATCAAGTGAAACCATCGGAAGTGATTGGTGATATTGCAAGCCATGTAGGAAGTCAACAATGCCTTTCTGTTTTTGATGCTTGCTCAGCTCGTAGTGCCTCGGAACATATTGCTCAAGAGGTTGATGTTTTAGATAGTCACCATGGATGTGGATTAAGGAGTTGTTTGTCAAAGTCACCAAGGTTTAGAGAATCAAATCGATATTCTGAAATAGAAAGCCTTCCGTTGATATTGCAGCATGTAAATGAGACGGATCTCAATGGACATAGAAGCATGAGACACATTGGTGTTGAAATTAGTCCAACTTCAGAAACTCCTAGAAGTTTATCTATGAAATTCAGGCCAAAATCTTTCAGTGATTTGGTTGGGCAAAATGTGATAGGAAAGTCTCTTTTGGGTGCTATCTCTACAGGAAGGATATCATCATTTTATATCTTCCATGGACCACGCGGCACAGGCAAGACCTCTGCGTCTAGGATATTTGCCGCTGCAATGAATTGCCTCTCCCCTCTGGAGCAAAAGCCGTGTGGTCTGTGTAGAGAATGTGTTTTGTTCTTTTTGGGAAGAAGTAAAAATGTCAAGGAAGTTGATTCTTTGAGAATCAACCGTGCAGACAAGGTTAAGTCCCTTGTTAAGAGTGCATGCATTCCTCCAGCTTCCTCAAGTTTTAAGGTGTTCATTGTTGATGAGTGCCAGGTGTTGCATGGAGAAACATGGGCGTGTCTTTTGAATTGCCTAGAGAATGTTTCTCCACGTGTGGTTTTTGTGATGATCACTCCTGATTTGGATAAGCTTCCTCGGAGTGCAGTTTCCCGGGCTCAGAGGTATCACTTTGCAAAGATTAAAGATGCTGACATAGCAAGAAGATTGAAAAAGATTTGTGTTGAAGAAGGTCTTGAATCTGAACAAGTTGCTTTGGACTTCATTGCTGCTAGATCCTGTGGTTCTCTTAGGGATGCTGAAACTATGCTGGATCAACTGAGTCTGCTTGGTAAAAAAATTACTATTAGCTTAGTCCACGAGCTTGTAAGTGTTGTGCTTTGTTCTGTGCGTGTATGTCCTTGAAATTGTCTTCATTTTTTTCTTCTGAGCATTATGTTTTGCCCTTTGTTATTCTGCAGACTGGGGTCATTTCTGATGACGAATTGCTGGATTTGCTGGATTTGGCTTTATCATCTGACACTTCAAATACAGTTATAAGAGCCCGCAAACTTGTCAGAACAAGGATAGATCCTTTGCAACTTATATCACAGTTGGCAAATCTTATTATGGACATTCTTGCAGGGAAATGTGAACTTGGTGCTTCTGAAACCAGAACAAGATTTTGTAATAGATATACCTGTAAGTGTTTTTAAATGTATTATATCTTTTTTAGCTTTGATCACATTAGCCCTTCTTTGTGTTTGCAGCCCATACTTGTGTCTGCTTTTATCTTATTTCTGTTGTCTGAACTTGGTTGTTCTCTCTAATCATAGCGGAAGCAGACATGCAGAAACTAAGTCATGCATTAAGAATACTGTCTGAAACAGAGAAGCAGTTGAGAATTTCCAAGAATCAAACAACATGGTTCACTGCTGCTCTTCTACAGTTGAGCTCCGTAGAATATTCATCTGTGGATACAAATGATGCAAAGTTGTGTGCACGAGCTGTGTCCAATGGAGGTGGGATTGAATTTTTTTTCCTCCACTTGTTATGTTTTTATTTTTTTCCTGAGCGTGTCTGTGGGATGGAGCTGGCACAGTTGGAGTGCTTTTGATCAGGTTGAACCACTCTAAGCTTGTCTATTAATGGATACAGATGGTGATATCTGCAGCACACCTCCTAAAGGGGACAGCTTGGAGCATCTTGCTACAACAGGTCAATGTGATGACAAGCCATATACATTAGGATTAGGAGTACAGGAGGATCACAAAGGAACATTGGATTCTATATGGTATAAAGCCACTGAGATGTGTCAATCTAGCAGGCTCAAAACTTTTCTCAGGAAACAGGGGAAGTTGTCTTCAGTTTGTATTAGTCAAGGTATACATATTGTACTTTATTTACACTATTTTTTTGTCCAGAGATTAAATTTGCTTTCTTCAAAATTACTGGCATCATTATGTAATATAATCTTGTCCCACAGTTATGGTCAGTTCTTTTTGTGCTTGTTTTTGTGGACAGAAATGCTTGCAACATATTCTTTGACACTTTCTTTCTAATACTCTTTATTATTGGGTTAAATCCCATGTAGGTCCCACCACTAGAGAGTGGGAATAAGTTGTTTAGGTTTTATTTGGATAAACAACTTAATTAAGGTCTTATTAAGTATTTATTATACAAGTACTTCTGTATAAGTTGTTTTTGTAACCACAGGGGAAATGGAGTTAAATTGTTTTTATATAAGGTATAAGTTGTTTTTATAAGCAAGCTATCCTAGAGAGATTTGAAATAAGCTGAAAACAACTTATGGACATATCATAATAAGCTATTTTCAGAAGCTCTTCTAAATGCATACAAAAGTGCTTATTTCACAAGTCAAAGTAAGTTGTACATACATAATCTCTTCCAAACAGGGCCTAGTCGGACCTAGATGGAATTTCTTGCCATAATAATGTTGAAAAGAGAGTATCAAAAACATGTATTACTAACCTTTTTTAAAAGGTTTTCGCTTATAATTTTTCATATTATTATTATTATTTAAATTGATTTCTTTTGAAGGAGCTGCAGGTACTCTAATTGGGGGTATGGAAGTTGTTTACAACATAAAAGCATGGTTTTGCAGCAATAATATTTATGATGGCATGAGTATAATGTGCTATTAAAGTCGGCTTCCTTTTGATAGTCATGATCAGTCATTTTTATATTCTTTGACCTGGTATTTTATGTGAATTACATATTGCACTATATACCAAGTATTTTTTTTGACGTAGTAGTATGTATGAAATGATTTTACATATTGCAGTATGTATTTTATGGTTTTACATAGTATTATGTCGTCATTAATTCTACTTCTACCCTTGTGTTTCTAGAGGAAAAAAAATATGCTTTATATTTATGAAACGTATATTCCTAAGTACAGTGAATACTATGTACTAAGTAATTGAATGAAAAATACTCCAATTTTCAGGCCGTGCAGTTGCTGAGTTAGAGTTCCACCACCGTGACTATGTAAGTAGGGCTGAGAAGTCATGGAAGCTGATTGCAAGTTCTCTGCAGTTCATATTGGGTTGTAACCTTGAGCTCAGAATCAACTATGTACCTTCCTGTACTTCAGATTCTATATATGCTAAATTGAAGAGGACATCTTTCAATTTCTTCGGTTGTTCTCGTAGAATTCGTTGGAAATCTTTGCCATCTAATGAACAAGGAAGTGAATCAGACTATGCTGATTACACTTCTCAAAAGCCCATGATGAAGGATCAAACTCAAACTTGTTCCTCTGATTGTGAACCTCCGGTGCCACCATTTGAGTCCTATAATGGAATGCAGGTCATGACAACTTTGAGAAGTAGTGAAGGAAATTTGCTAAGCTCAGGGAAAATGTTATTGAATAGGCAAGATCAAGAGACTCCAAGAATTTCTTGTTCTAGAGTTGATTCTCTCAAGGAAGAGGGATGCAATTATGAGCATCTAGCTCCATCAACCCTTGATTTAGATAATCAGACTGACTGTTTTCCCCGAACCCGCTGGCTTCATAAAAAGTTCTCTTCTTCATATGCATCACAACAGAAGAATTTTGTTTTATCTATCCCCAAGTTCAAATGTTCTGAGACTTATAGATATGATCTGGAACCCTGTATCTTTTCCCACAGCTCTAACAACTGCACCAAAGCCATTGAGGAAAAGTAGGTGGTTTTGCATCTTGAATTATCTTTGTTTATGACTTTATATCATGCATCTTTTTTTCAGCGCATAGTGTATGTTAACTTCATAGAGCTAGAGTCCAGAGACACTGTTTGCTTTGTTAAATTTTTTTGACACTGCAGTTATATTATATACCTAGGATAATTGGATGAAATCAGCTGAAATCTACAATGCAGTTATTCCTGAACTTCCAGCACATCTTTTGCAGGGAGTTGGAGTAATTTGCTGCTAGGGAGGATGGTGTGGCCTGCTGTATATTGTGGTCAATCATCCTCGTAGTGTAGACATTTTAGTTGTACTCTAGCTCGGATTTGGACCAATTATTTAGAAGAACAAGACAAATTTTCCTCAATATTCTTTATAATCTTCATGGTTCCAAAATGATATGGGATGAGAATTTCCAAATAACTACTCCTGTCCTGAATACGAGAGATTTGTTTATTAATGTGGACTTAAAGGTTACTTGAAATTACTTATGTATGCTGACAAATTTTTTTGTTCTAGACCATATCTAGGCTCAGTTGAGGGCTAAGAAAACTACCTATCCCAACCTAACAGAAGCCCAATCCTTTAGAAATTTAGTAGCTTTTAGGCATCTGAGATTTGGTTACCGTGCTGGTCCTGATACAACAACAACAACCAACCAACCTATGATGGTGGAGTGGAGGTGGTATAATGTTTGAACTTTGATCATAAGGTTTCTCCTCTTTTTTATGTCTTACAAAAGGCTTTTTATGCAACACCTAGTATGCTAATGACAAACAATGTCAGTGCAATTTCATTGATTATCTCGGTTTGACAGACTTAACTACCTTATCCCTACTCCTTAGGGTGTGTTTGTTTTACTGTTTCAATCCGTCGCGTTCCAATGCACTATTTTGTGAGGAGCAACAAATAGTTACACACACTTAGTCCATATTTTATTTAGTTTAAGAGCTTACTTTTTTTTAGCCATTATAATCTTATAGGTTTTGGTTCTTTCTAAGTCTGTAGATATTTAAGGGTGTGAACATTTTTCTTTAATGCGAACAGAAGTTATAATTCTTCCCACGTAATTCATATTCATGCCATTAAGTATTTCTGTAAGCAAAGCTTTGTTATTTTGTTCGGAGAGTGACAAGAACTGTGATTTAAAATTGATATTCATGCCATTAAGCATTTTTGTAAGATTGAACATAAAAATTTAGATGCTTATAAATTAGTTTTGAATTTGAAAGAGAAAGGCAAGGACAAAAGTGGAAAGATGAAAAATATGTGTGTTTGGTTAAGCTAATTTATCAGGCAAATTTCCAAAAAAAATTATGTGCCCCACAACTTTATAGCTTTCCATGCATAACTAAGTAGAAAGCTACACAGGGAGATAACGTTGCCTTGGATTCCGTTTTACAAAAATAGCCTCATCAGGCCTGAGTTTTTTTTGTCCATTTGCATTTGCAAAGTTGTCTCCTTGTTGATATTTCATTATTTCCTTCTTACAACCGGTTATATGCCTTTAAAAAAAGATGTTTCTGCAGAAAAAAAATCGGACAAATTTGTTTTAATCAGGGATAAAATGGAAATTATAGTAATAGTCAACGTTTTTTTTCCTTACACAATCATTTTAATTCAAATATTTCTTCTTCTTTCTACTCTTTTTTGCTTCAATCAAATAATCTTACTTTCATTCGTTTTCTTTTCACACAACCAAATACATGTAAATGTGTGTTTAAACCTAGAAGTCCTTTTTGCTGAAAATTAATAAGGTTGTTTTTTCCTCCCTTCCTTCAACCTTAAGGTGTCATGAAATTACCAACCATTGCAGTTTTCTCCCTTCCTCCCCCTAGCATAGTATGCTCTTTAAGTCATGAAATGAAATGAACTAGCCAGAACTTCAAGACTTAAAACATCAACAATGCCTCAAGGTTAATGCACGGCTTTACAACATTAGGGGAATAAAAGGCTAGGTTAGACAAACAGGTTACGTAACTTAATTTGAAAATTCCAAATTTGTGACTTGAACCAAATGAAATATTTCGAATTTACTTTGTTCAACTGTATTATTAAAATTATCGGATCAGTGAGATGATGAAAGCCCTTAGCTAGCTGTAATGTATTCTTAATAGAAACAAAGTAAGATGCCTTTTGTATATAAAAAGATTGTTAAGCCTTTTATTCTCCAAGTTTTTCTTTTACTAGACAAAAAAAAAAAAGTACTACAGAGGATCTTATCCACATTTCATTTTTGGTAAGGATGGAAAACATTTATGTTTATATCTCTTTTTATAATAAAGGATTTCTCTGACCAAGAACTATAGACGAATCTATTGAGAGATGAAGATATATTCAAGGAATTTATATATTTTAATAGGTACTGCACCTTTTTATATAGGTAAAATTTGAATAATACATTCTTAAAAAATAGTCAAATATACAAATCATCCTTAAGTTTTATGAAATATTTATACAAATTTTTCTTGTTTTTTTAATCATTACAATAATCTTCTATAATTATTTAAAAATATCATACTAATTTCTCTTAATTGTTTAAAAGACATTAATTGGTCTCCCCTGCAAAGAAGGTTACCGAAACAAACAAAAAAAATTATATTACTTCATACGTGAGAGCACTCAAACACCTAAGCATGTGAGGTCATCCGTTGACTTAAACCAATTCGAATAATTTAGGTTGGATCATTCATGTATTTGCGTTAAAATTGAATCAAACTGATCAAAACTGATTAATTTTTTTTAGAGTTGTTTGATTTGACTTCAGTTATAATTTAGGTTGGATCATTCATTTATTAGGGTTAAAATTGAACCAAACTAATTACTTTTTTTTAGAGTTGTTTGATTTGACTTCAAATACTCCAAATGTTGAAACGGAAGGCAAGTGTTGGGACTACTAGTATTATAACTTCTTAAGATATTACCTTTAGGTGGTACATTGTTATCTGTTCTACCTTTTTTCATATTTATTTTTTCTATCATATTTATAATTTTAATGAATTACATTTTATTTATTTGTTTCAGCAAATTTGATTTTAGTAAGTCTGGTTGTAACAAAATTTATTACAAGAAATTGATTTATAAGAAATAGTTGTAATTCAGATAAAATAAATATAGTAAATTTCATTAAAGAATATATTTTATTTTAACTTGTATTAATCTGTTTTAGAATATTATGTTGATGGTATTAAATAAATGAATGTTACTGCTTTTCTATTTAATTTTGAATTTCATCACAATGAATCAAAATGGATCTACAAACACCTCCTATAAGCATGTCACGACAAGATTCCTTGCAAAAACGGCATGAATAAATTTATGCTTATACTTGTACAGCACGACTCTTTCTGAGAACAAAGAATGCATAACATAAGATGGATGTGGTGGTCCAAAGGAGGGCACTAGATTGATTAGGGTTAATTATGTAGTAAGAGTGAGGGCACATCATTAAAGATTGGCATTAGCCTATAGCGCCAACGCCACGTGTAAACAGAATGGAACAACACTAGTTGAATAGAATAGGCCCAAACCCAAAAACCTCGCCCAATGGTGACGTGTACAGGTAACCATAGCCTCCCTATATAAACGTTCTCTTTTCGGAGCCTTTCTATTTCGTTCTCATCCATTTCTCTTCTCGCGTCTCACTCTCCCACCGATTCAGTTTCGGACACTCACTCCCACTCGCTCCGATTACCGCACCATTCTGCGTCGCCATTTAGGGTTTCTTCGCTCCTCTTTGTTGGATCTTCCTCACTTTGCATCGTTCTCTTCGATTCGTAAAATTTTTCTTGCTTCTCCTGTCTTGGCTCGAGATCCGGGCCAAGCACAGAAGAATCCGTTTCTGATTTGCATTTTGTACTCACTGGTTCGTATTCTTCACTTTTTCTCTTTTGCGTTTTCTATTTTCATTTTTTCATTTGATTTGGCGATGTGATTTATTAGCATGCTGTTATATTTTGTGTTGAAAGTAAAACGGGGAGTTGTGTTTGGTGCTCATAGAGTTAAGTGACGCGTGTCGAAGGCGGAAATGCTTGAGGTTTTAGATGTGTGTGTGTGTGTGTGTGTTTAAATGTTTTCTGTGTTATTATTTCCTGCAGTTTGTAATAATCAACGTGGAGTTAATGGATATTTCGTATTTGGTTATATGCATTGATTTCGTTTGTATTTGAGAGTGTTATTGTTTTTAATTCGTTGCCAGATTCAAGTAGCTTTTTAACTTGAGCACGCTTAATGTAGCATTGTGTTTTGAGTTGCGCTGTTATTGATGAAGTAAATGGGATTAACTGGTGAACGTGTGTATAGGTTTGGCTTGTTTTTTTCTCTTTGTATAAATGGCTTCGAGCGAGGGGTTTCTGACCGATGGCCAGAGGGAACTGCTAAAAATTGCAAGTCAAAATGCGGAGAATCTGTCTTCGTCGCCGAAGTCTCAGTCGTCCTTGCTGTCTGACCATCATGTGAAAGCCCCTGCTGGTGGTAAGGCACAAACCGCTGGAATAGCTGTGAGGCATGTGCGTCGGTCACACTCGGGAAAGTATGGGAAGGTGAAGAAGGGTGAGTTGATGTCCTTCTTATGTTTTGGTTTGAATGGATTACTATGCTATGTGTATCACTTGTGTTTCTGATGAGCAAATTACATGATGGATCATGTTTGACAAAATTAGCTGAAAAGTTAGCTAGAAGCTGACTAGTTGGTAGATGAAATCTGACTAGAAGCTGAAAGGCTATATTATTGAATCACAAGAGTTTGGTAAAATTATCTATTGAAGTATCTGAAAAATATAAAATTACATAAATAGACATAAAATTTGACCTTAAATAGAAAAGATTAAAAAAGAAATCCAATAAATGTTCAAGCACAAAGGGGAATAAATATGAGAAAGCTGGAAGCTAGTGTTTTGTAAAACGCTACTTAAAGTAGCATTTCAAAAAATGTTAAAAAGTTATAAAAAAAAAGCTCGTTTATCAAACAATCAAATAAGTTTTTCAGTTTTCAGCTACTAAAAAAAGCTAGAACCTAGCTGAAATGTCTTGTCAAACACACTCATGGGCATAGGAGATGGTTTTAGAAGAGAGTTTAATATGTACTCAGACAATTGGTCAACTGATTTGGATCTTTGAATTTTGGTTGGATTTAGCGTACTCCTACTGGGACATGATTAATTTTTAACAGTTACTTGGCACATGCTGCTCATGGTTTTATTATTTTTCTCAGCAAATGTTACATGTTCGCTTGCTAGTCCACTCTGACAATTTTGGAATTATGGATGTAGGCTGGTAAGATATTGATATTGTTAGTATTATCAATTATGGTCTAACTGCAGTGGTTTAGCCTTCCCTAGGGGGACCGATTGATAGATAGAAGTTTTGTCTAGACAAGATAGCACTTTGGAGGTTAATAATTGAAACGTATGTGATATGCGGGATGGCTGCAAATAGTAGGGCTCGATTGGGAATTGGACTCCTGAATCCTGATGTATGAGAGTTGGTTTCCCCTCATTCTCAAAGGTGGAAGTTTGTGCACTAATTTTAAAAGTGACGTGATTAACTATTATGTTATTGATTCCAATCTTATTGATTATGAGGCATACATAAATGCAACACTAGAATGAAATTCATTACTTTTAACAGAAAAAATATATTGCATTTACATTCAGAAGTTACTAATTTCATACTAAATTTGGTTATGACATGTTACTTTGATAATCTTTTATAACTCTTGTTCTTTTATTTATATATATCTTTTTAAATTTTTGTTAACATGAGGCAGGTATTAAGCTTTTTGATCTAAGAGGAGTGCTAGCAACATTCTCCTAATGCACTCTACTATTGGATGAAATTTATTGGAAACTACAAAATCATGATTGAGAGCTCATTAAATATGGTGTGAAACTTGCTCAATTATGTAATTTCGTATAAATTGCTGCCAATAATGAATAGTGTGTTTAAAATAGAGTGTTAGAGGGTGTGCTCCTAGCATTTCTCTTTATCAAATACTACCTTCGTTCCTATATATAAGACCCCTTTTACTTTATTGTTTGTCCCTTTTTATAAGACCCTCTTCTAATTGTTTGGTGCATTAAATATTTGTTTCCTAGAATACCCTTAATTAATTACCCTCTCTCTTATTAGGGTTGGAAAATAGAAGAAGCAACATTAATTAATTAGATGATAAGCAATTAAGTGGAGAGAGAAATGAAGGGTAATCTTGGAAGAGTAGTAGTCTAAATTATTGACAAATTTAATGTGATTAACTACTTTTCTTAAAGGGCGTGAATTAGTTGAAAGAGTCTTATATATAAGGACGGAGGTAGTATTTCTTTCTCCTAAATTTTGGGCTAATCTGATTGTTCTCCATTTCATTAATTTTAATTTCATACAGCACTGGCTTGTGGACTCAACTATCTTGCTTATTTTGAGAAATTAATTATTTTTCCCAGCTTTCTTAAGGAAGTTTTTTTTGGGGAAAAAGATTATTTTCCCAAGACATGTTCAGTAATCTGTTTTGTATGCATATCATGCAAGATACCTATCTTGACTTTCATAAACTAATCAAAAGGAAACTGGCTGGATCAAATAACCAAGTAAAATTTTCAGTGTTTCTGACTGTTGGTTTTAGTTTTTTCTATTTTGGGTGGAAGATCATGATAGAAGTTGCTGATGCTGTTGCTTGCTTGCAGCTTTCTTTTGCAATATCAATATCTGATGATAGAATATGCTTTTGGGTTTATAATGATCTTCATATGGTAATTTGATGTTCTTTATCTTGGGGATGCAGATGGTGCTGGTGGTAAGGGTACTTGGGGAAAATTGCTTGATACAGATATTGTTTCTCACATAGACCGGCATGATCCAAATTATGACAGTGGCGAGGTAAATTCTATTCCCTGTTTTTGTTGGTAGTTTTTGGCAACATTGATTATGTAACACTAGCTGCTTGAAAAATAATTAAATGCATGTAGTATCAGTGTAGACTGTAGTACTTTCTTTTCATTTAATTTCTTGTAAACTGTATTTGTTGCCTGCTTTATTTTTTAATTTTTTTTCCCTGCATCTATTGCAATTGGACTACATAAAAGCACATAACACATACTTGTTTACATACTCTTGCTATTTACAGGAACCCTATCAGCTGGTTGGAACTACTGTCACTGACCCCTTGGATGAATTCAAGAAAGCAGTGGTATCCATCATAGAGGAATATTTCAGTAATGGAGATGTGGAATTGGCTTCATCTGACCTCAAAGAACTTGGCTCATGTGAATACTATCCTTACTTCATTAAGCGCCTTGTGTCCGTGGCAATGGACAGACACGATAAGGAGAAAGAAATGGCTTCTGTTCTGCTTTCAGCACTTTATGCTGATGTCATCAGCCCTGCACAGATTAGGGATGGGTTTTTTATACTTCTTGAATCTGCTGATGATCTTGCTGTGGATATACTGGATGCAGTTGACATCCTTGCATTATTCTTAGCTCGAGCTGTTGTTGATGACATTCTTCCTCCAGCCTTTCTTGCCAGGGCTAAGAAGGCTCTTCCAGAATCTTCCAAGGGAGTTCAGGTAATCCAGACTGCTGAAAAGAGTTATCTCTCAGCTCCACACCATGCAGAACTTGTGGAAAGGCGATGGGGTGGTAGCACTCACATAACCGTTGAAGAAGTGAAGAAGAAGATAGCTGATTTACTTAGAGAATATGTGGATAGTGGTGACACATTGGAAGCCTGTAGGTGTATACGTGAGTTGGGGGTTTCATTCTTCCATCATGAGGTTGTTAAGAGGGCTCTGATACTTGCCATGGAGATACGTTCCGCAGAACCTCCAATGTTGAAGCTATTAAAAGAAGCAGCAGAAGAAGGACTGGTTAGTTCCAGCCAAATGGTGAAAGGGTTTTCTCGTTTGGCAGAATCCCTAGATGATCTTGCTCTTGATATTCCATCAGCTAAGGCATTGTTTCAGTCATTTGTCCCCAAGGCAATATCTGAAGGATGGCTTGATGCTTCACTTACCAAACCTGCAACTGAAGATGGGGAAATCCAAGAAGATGAGAAGGTGAGGAAGTACAAAAAGGAATCTGTAACTATAATTCATGAGTATTTTCTTTCTGATGACATTCCTGAACTGATTCAAAGTCTTGAAGATCTTGGAGCACCTGAGTATAACCCAATATTTTTGAAGAAGCTTATCACTCTTGCTATGGACCGAAAGAACAGAGAAAAGGAAATGGCATCTGTACTGCTATCTGCTCTTCATATAGAGATCTTCTCAACAGAGGATATAGTTAATGGTTTTGTCATGCTTCTGGAAAGTGCTGAAGATACAGCACTGGATATATTGGATGCTTCAAATGAGCTGGCTCTGTTCTTAGCTCGGGCTGTTATTGACGATGTATTGGCCCCACTGAATTTGGAAGAAATTGGCTGCAGGTTACCACCAAAATGCAGTGGTAGTGAAACTGTGCGTATGGCTCGGTCACTCATTGCTGCTCGTCATGCTGGTGAGAGGCTATTGAGATGCTGGGGTGGAGGCACTGGATGGGCTGTGGAGGATGCCAAGGACAAGATCATGAAGCTCTTGGAAGAGTATGAAAGTGGCGGGGTTGTGAGTGAAGCTTGCCAATGCATCCGTGACCTGGGAATGCCTTTCTTTAACCATGAAGTAGTGAAGAAAGCTTTGATTATGGCCATGGAGAAAAAGAATGATCGTATGCTAGATCTACTGCAGGAGTGCTTCAGTGAAGGCCTGATCACCATTAATCAGATGACTAAAGGCTTCACCCGAATAAAGGATGGACTTGATGATCTGGCTCTGGACATTCCAAACGCAAAGGAGAAATTTGGCTTCTATGTGGAGCATGCTCAGTCGAATGGCTGGCTTCTACCCTCATTTGATTCACCTGCCACAGATGCCTAATTACCCCCGGCAGCAGCTTTTTGAGGACGTTTGTGTCTTATTGTTTCTCTCATGTGTGTTGTCCTTTAGCTCCCACCGAATGGTGAATATGGATAATGGATAAATCTGGCTTCTAATGATCCTTTTATTTTTTTGTTCCTTTTACTTACTCTTTTTTCCCTGAATCATCTCACCGACAGAGTTTCCTGTTATCTCAGCCATTGTATAAAGTTAAGTTGGTCGCATTCCATTAACAGCTTTTTAGGATGTTGTATTGCACCAAGAGGTATTTCAGAAGGGCATATATTGTATTTTTCAGTATCGACTCGTTTTTCATTTTGTCAAATCTTCGGCTATGGCATCGTGGCTGTTTCTTTGTTCTTTTTCTACATTTATAGCTTGTGTGGTTTTGCGTTTGACTAGAAAAATTACGCGTCTGGTTAACGCAACTAGGTAGAAAATGTGTTTGATTGAGCATTTATAGAATGGATTTTGACCGACATGATTGTGGAATTGTTTGAGTAAATAAGAGTTTAAAATAATGTGATTTTTAGATAAAAGATATTAAAAATGTCATTTTCACATTTCAATCAAAAGTTATTTTTGAATATGTAATTATCAAAAGAGATTTGTAATGATGCACTCGTATTTGTAAGCAACTCTATCAATGTAGTAATGTTGTTATTAACTCACTATTGAAAACATCAAAAGGATCGGAATCTCTGACGTATGACCAACTAAAAAATAATAGTAATCACTGTCAGTTTTACAATATCATTGTCGGCCCACTAAGTGAAAGGAGAATTTCTTTGGATTTTGCAATATCACAACACTTTCTGAAACAGTAGATTTCTTTACTTAGACCTTAAACATGGAATGAATTCTAAAGTATTCAACTCTCAAAAAAACTATGGAAGACACCTTAAAACATTCTTAGAAGTTGAACTTTTTCTTTAAAATAGACCAAACCAATGTGCATGATTAAACATTTCAAATCATATCAAAGAATTATGAGTCAAGGGACATCAAATTTCTTAGAAATCTGTTTAATTTCCTTAAATCAAATTAGTGTTCTATACCAAAAACACGGAGTGATATAAAATTATTTTAGTTTAATCAATAATTTTGAGTTCAAATATTGAATATACAGTTTCTTTAAGCATTTAGAAGGAGAGTTTTATTATTTATAATAATTTTATCCGACTTAAATATAAATTATATAATTGTTTTTTGTGAGAAATACTTGTAATCAATAAAAATGTTAATGTTTAGGGTTCATCACGCTCCATCGAGCTCATGCTTGATAAGTTCAAAATTTTAAAAAGTATAGTCAGTAAGTTATAGTTTATGTTTTCTCAACTCTATTTAGTTCATACTCTTTTAAAATTTATATTTTTTATTAATTGTATATCATTAATAAAGCTATTTTCTTAATAATATTTTGTTTAATAGGACATTATGCTTATGTTAGCATTAATTATTTTTAAATATATATTATAAAATATATGTTAATTTTAATTTTTTTAATTTAATCAAATATAAGGTTAAAATTATGATATAAACAAATTGAATTGAGTCATGAATTATTGAACCTAAACAAATTATCCTTTTAAGTGTGGCATATGAATCAAACTAAACTGTTCCAATAAGTTTTATTAAAAGCTCAATTTATGGTGATCTCTCTCTCCTTCATTCTTCCATCAATCATCAAGTTAATCTTATATCTTTAATTGTGTTTATACTTTGATATGCTTTTCTTCTTTTTGAACCTGATTAAGAAAACTAAGGCCAAAAAGGCAATTCTAGATGAACATGACTTTATCATGAAGACATGAACTGTTTCCAGAACTGACAATCATAAGTATTTTATTTTTGGAAAAAAAATATATTGACATGCACAAATACCCCACTTAACCATTCGAATGCTCTCACGTACAATCGTTACAGTTATTAATATTACTGTTTTGAAAGAAAAAAAAAATCATAGAATTTAATGATGCTTGACTGCATAACAGAAAGAAACTGAGTATGCAAAAACCATGAGCTGGATGTTTACATTTATAACAGCGGCCAACTTGTTTAAGCCATTTTTGAATTTAGAGCATAAATCGATCGACCCACGGATTCTTACATCCTTTCTGTTATTCACAAATTGCAATGAAAGTTGAAAGATTCTTCCCTGACTTATTAGCTTTGGATGGTAAATTACATACACCATTTACTTTAATTTGACTCAACACACACAAAAAAAAAAAAAAACAACAAAGAACATATAGTAATGTTGTAGCACAGGATGATACATTGCCACATTTTTCATTCAGAAAGATACAAATTCCACGTTGGTAGAGTCTAGTCCAATGCGCATACACCCAATTATTTATGAACAAAAACCCTTTGGATGAGAGCAAAAACATTTTCATTTTTCTTTTACTATATCACTCATCGTTATCCTCTTAACGCATTTCTCCAAATTGGGGCTTAAGCTATAACAAACGCTCGTTTTGGTCCAAAGATGTACAATGGGCATTAACAACCACTTATGATATGGTTACACCAACGAATGTATGCAAGATGCACGGTCATAAGAAAAAAACGTTCATTTAACACTTAGGAGAGAGAGGAAATAATAAATATAATAAAAATAAATTAATTAAAATTAGTATAAGAATTTAATTTACATATGCTGTAGGATAAAATTCTAGCTATTGCCTATGCAAAAAATTTACACTAGAAAATATAAATGCATATAAATTACACTCTTTTGGACTTATTATTACAAGAGTTTAATAGACATGTTATCAATGTAGAAGTTTTATATTGATAATTAATCAAAATTATTTTTATACAATTTTTAAAATAAGTATTATAAATGTCAACAAATTTATTATATAACATTTTATGATTGAATACCAATATTTTTTTTTGAAAAACTATCATATAAAGTAATTTATTAAGTTTTATAATGATTATCTTTTTTTAAAAAAAAATTATAATAATTATCTTAAAAGTCATATAAAAATAATTTTTCAGTAATTGAGTATAAAAATTTAATTTTTATACCTTTACAATAGTTTAATTATTCTAAAAACCATATAAGAGCTTTTTTTTTATATATCACAAGTATCCTTATATTATTGTAAGAGTTTAATTATTCTATAATTTCATCTTACTTAATCCACGTGTTTAATAATAAATTATCTAAAAATTATTAGTATAAATTTTTTTACAATGTCAACTAATTACAATATATGATATATATGATTTTTAATGTAATTAGTTTTTTTTGTGAACTATTGTAATTAGATTTAATGCATCATTAGATTCTTGAACTATTTGAATTTTTTTAATTATGTTCGTAAACTAAAAAAGTTATAATTAAGCCTTGATCTTTTATAACTTTTGTAATTGGGTTCCTGGAATTAGTAAAACCGTCACGATTTATTTTTTCTTTCAAGCCTCTAAAAACTTAGTCCAAAGACTTAATTATAAAAATCATAGAAAATCAAAGACTCAAATATATATATTTTTAATTTAAGATCTAATTAAAAATTTCCCCAAAAAATTCAAGGAGCGGCAGATATATTAAATCTTCTTTTAGTGAATGAAAAGTACAGCAATAAAATACTAAAATAGAAGGCAAAATAATATACTTTCTAGAACACTACACAGCACATCAACAACAACACAAAGTAGCACACTTTATTTTCCCTTTTTATGTTCACACTCACACACACTGGTTCTGGTTTCTGATTCCCCTCGTATAAAAACGCAACCTTTTTTTCTCCCCCTTTCTATTCTCTCTGCTCTCTCCGTGCGTGTCTTTTATCTTGAACAAAAAAATCACCTTTCCCTTATTAGGGTTTTGAAATGTGGAGGGAGAATGGAAGGCTCTGAATCCGATTCTGTGTCACTTTCCATTTCCAATGGCGAAGAGCCCCAATTGGGGCGACCTTCTTCCCCCGCCGCTCCTCCTGAGCCGTCAGATCTCAATCATGCGGCGGAGGAAGAGACACTCTCCGGGGAGCTTCAGAGCAAGTTGGATTTGAAGGATGTGGATGAAAGTGAGGAGAAAGTTTCGGACTTTAACGATGGTGGAGGAGTTTGTGATGAAGAAACTGGTAAGGGTGATGGAGATAGTAAGGGTTGGGAGACCAATAGTTGGAATGAGGAAGTGGGTGTTGATGTTGATGTTGATGGTGATGGTGATGGTGATGGTGATGATGATGTTGATGGTGATGTTGATGGTGATGATGAAGTGGAGAAGAAGGAAGGGAGAAACAGTGGTGGAACTCACCACTACCCTTTGAGGCCTGAAGCTGAGGATTGTGCATTTTATATGAAAACTGGGAATTGCAAGTTTGGGTTTAATTGCAAGTTCAATCACCCCATTAAGAGGAAAAGTCAGGTATTTCTTTTGCCTTTTTTAGATGCTATGTTTGTTAGTGATGCATAGGTTTAGATATATGGTCGGTTGGATTGATTTATCTTAGTGATCCACGTACGGGCTTTGGTTTTGATATTGCATTGTTGAGAGTTAAGCTTTAGAATGATTGACTTGTGTAAAAGGTTGTCTTTTGGTCTGATATTTCCTTTGTGTATGGTGACATTGTATTATTAGTGGAATTGCTGGATTGAGAAGAAGGGTATTTTTGCCTTTGCTGAAGTTATACTTTTGATTGGAGGGACTGGTAATTGGTAATAACTGTTACATCATGGCTGGTACTTGATATTGAATTGTAATTTTTTGGAGGAATTGCTATCTTTGGTAATGTGCTTATCTGCTTTTATATTGTGTCTGTTTTGGTCGGTCTTTTGGCTCTACAGCATTGCCAAATGACTTATTAAGACTTCAAAATTTGCCTATTTTTGTGAGGTCTCTTGTATTACTTCTTCAGACTTAATAAGGTGTGTGGTGATTGAGTATATCAATGAGGTTCTCTTGACCATTTTATGACTGGAATTATATTATACAATGTTCACTTCTTAAAACGTTTTTCTTGGTCTTTGTGTTTTTACGATGAACTAAGGCTGTTAAAGAGAAGGCAGGAGAAAGAGAAGAAACCACAGAAAGATCAGGCATGACAGAATGCAAGGTTATTGTCAGAATTATTCTTCTAAACAAATTATTTTGTAAATTTTAAGTTCCATGTTATTTCAGCATATTATCACGTTGGCATTAGTGTTCATGTTATAATCATTAAAATATAACTAAGTTCCTCAAGCTATGTGATTTGCCATGGAAGATTGTGTGTAAACCTCTGTAAGGTTAATTCAAGGTGGTTCAACATAACATATAATTTTATATTTTTCATTTCCTTCCGTAACAGTGAGATCATAGATCATTTATATGCTTTATGTTCAATTTTGGGTGATGTCATATTCTGTCTTTTCTAGACTCATGGAGTGTGGGTTTGGCAAAGTAATATAAATTCAATGTATTCTATATTGGAACTTCTTGATCCATAATAGTTGCCTGTGGCTGAGAATTAATATATGTCTCTTTTGATTACTCTTGTTTGCATTATGTGTTGATCTATGCTATCTACATAGTGTACATTAGATATGGACAGCGGAAAAGCAGTGAAATTTCTGTCATGGTGGTTTGGTTTTATCATGGCAAATTTGTTGGCTGAGTTCTTTCTGTTTTGCTATATCATGCTTCCCTAGCAAGGATAATGATGACAATGATATGAATTATTATAAAATGAATGGATGAAAAAAATTATAAGTAAATGCTTTTGAACTACACTATAAATTGTTAGGTTGAAAAATTATTGGACCTCCAAAACAACTTATGGGGAAAGCAAGTTTGTATGATTTTTTCTCTTGCCCAAACCATGTAATCAGCATATGTCACTATTCATAACACTTTTTCCTGATGTTATGGCAGTATTATCAAAGGTCTGGGGGTTGTAAATTTGGTAAATCTTGTAAATATAACCACACAAGAGGAAAAATTTCAACAGCACCAGCACCACTTTTGGAACTTAACTTTCTTGGCCTGCCTATTCGTCCGGTAAGACCTTAGTTACTTACCTCTCTTTCTCTCTCTCTCTCTCTCTATATATATATATATATGTATATATATATATATATATAATTTCTTCCTCTTTCTGCAGTCTTCTAAAATAGTTGTTTCCAAGTTATTTAATAAGGTCATTTTTCATGATAGGGGGAAAGAGAGTGCCCCTATTACATGCGCACTGGCTCTTGCAAGTTTGGAGCAAACTGCAAGTTCAACCATCCTGATCCTACAGCTGTTGGAGGAGGAGGAGGTAATCCTCCTTCAGGGTATGGTAATGGAGGGTCTATTTCATTACAAGGTGTATCACAAACATCTGTACCCTCCTGGTCTTCTCCAAGAACATTAAATGAAGCATCTCCTTTTGTGCCAATGATGCTTTCACCTACTCAAGGAGTTTCTACCCAAAGTTCTGATTGGAATGGATATCAGGTAAACAGAGTCAATGCCAATAACCATATATGGCAAGGAACAATTTATTATATAATTAGTACAAGATAACATTTAGTCTTCCAGTTTTCTATCATGCAACGTTAATGCTCTCTTCACCTAGTGGGATAAGGCTTTGTTGTTGTTGTAATGTTAATGCTCTCTGTTGCTGCACATACATTGGCAATGCCATGTCCTCATTTTTTCTTTTTGCAACTGCATATTGTCCTGCCATTGCTTTCCATTTTTTTAAATGACTTTCTAGATTGTGAGATAATTTCATTATGTCACCTGTTGACTATTCCAGACTTGTCATTAGTCCTATGTGTTTTGCTACAGGTACATTGGAACTGTAGCAAAATGAGTATTAGAATATTTGAGGTTTGAGTGTTATATGCCCAAATCAATTACTTAAAAGTAAAAAGAAAAAAGTTCTTAGGAATTATGAGTCTCAATTTTGTTTATCTGGTGTGTGATCCATTTTGTTGAACTAGCAGGCATTTTAAAGAATCATGCAGATTAAGCAATGCACATTTGGCTTTATGCCGGGGAGTGAATTTAAAATTGCACCTTTTACGGATCCCTAAAAGTAAATATATGATGTGTGGTATATAATGTTGTGAATTTGTGATCATTCTGAAGCTCCCTTACCTTCCTCCCTAGTATTTGTTATTTTTTTTTCTCTGCCTTGATTTTTATGGGGCAGTATTTGACTCATTGGTATGTGATGCAAGACACCAAGTGGTTTTTTCTTGTTCCTTTACTTGAGTTAACTATTCTTCCAGTTGAACTCTTGTAAATGATTATTTTCCCATCAAATTGTGACCCATCTGTGGTTTTTAAAGGCATCTGTCTACTTACCTGAGAGGAGCATTCATCCACCTTCTACATTTGTCATGAACAACCCAGCAATTGATACAAATGTTTACATGCACCATCAAAAGCAGATGCCTGTTGATGAGTTTCCAGAAAGGCCTGGTGAACCTGAATGCAGCTTCTTCTTAAAAACTGGGGATTGCAAGTTCAAATCTAATTGTAAATTTCACCATCCCAAGAATCGGGTTACAAGATTACCTCCATGCAACCTCAGTGACAAGGGTCTACCTTTGAGACCTGTAAGACTTTATTATTCTTAACAGCTTGAAATTTATTTTCTTTTGTTTAACTTAACATGGCATTGAAACCTAGAGATGATTGAGTTTCTGATTTTGGAAAGATATTTCCTTTAGTTTGCTTAGCCATATGGGACTACAAGCTTGATTAGCTAGTTTCTCTTATTTAATATTTTATTTGTCATGAAATCCAGGACCAAAGTGTCTGCTCACATTACAGTCGCTATGGAATTTGCAAATTTGGACCAGCTTGTAAGTTTGACCACCCGATAAACTTGCAGCCCGTGATGATTCCTGGACTTGAGCAACAATCCTACTCAAACTCAGCTAGTGCTGGGGTGGCTGGGATAGGTGGAAGTACAGGCGTAACTGATGCGACAATTCAGCAATCTGTGTAAACATGTTTGTCTGAGGATCTTCTTGCTTTGAGGATGCATATCACCCCAAATTGTTTTCTTCTTAAACATGATAAATTTATTTTACTTTTCCTAGCCCTGTCCAATGCAGCACAAGCTTTGCAAGGAATAGCTGACATATAATATATATCAAACAGTTTTTATGTATTTATTACAAGTAACATCTGCATCTGTAGATTATCTCTTGTTTATGGTTTGTTTTCTGTCAGTTGGATCAGTGTTGGATAATAATTAGACTGTTTTGAAATGGTTGTCAATGTGGATATTTTTGTTTTACAGTTGCCAACGGGGTTATGAGCCTTGGTATGTCAGAATTGGCAACTGGTCAATACATCTGATGGGTAAAAATAAATTGATAAATCAATAAAATGGAGATAAGTTTTTTTTTTTTGCAAAAAGAATTACCTTACATTTGCTAACAAAATTTATAAAGCCATTATTCTTTTTTCCCACGTGTCTTATGAAGACAGTCTCGGGGACGTATTCATGAGTGAGTTATCATGTTTGACTTATGGCCTTGAATTTTATATTTTTATCATGTTTGATTTGGAGTGCATGAAGAAACTGGTGATACCAGCAAAGATTTTATTTTTTTTTCCAAATACTCATTTTCAAACATAAAATAAGGTTCTCAAACTCTAGTGTGTAAAAGCTAAGCGATCATAGTTGGCTTATAAAAAAAGTCCTACATTGATAAATCGGTGCTAATAGATAATACACTAATAAATCCTAACTCCTTAAAATGGATAAACACTTTCTATAGTATTGTTTGATTAAAAAAAGAAAAATCGAAGCCATGAAAGTGCCCACATCCACATCCTACAAGTATCCTTTATCATATTCATACTCAACTTTGTTTGAGGAAAATGTCTGACATTAAATTCAAAATCCCCTTACAATGAGAATTCGAACATTGACTTATCATATTATAAGCAACGTAGTGGTTTCTTTTGCTAGATTCAATTCCTGTTAGTATCCACATCCTACTAGCCTAATTCGTGTTATGTTTATGACCTAACCTTTAAAATATTTTTCTTGCTTAATTCTAATCAATTAAAGAAAATCCTTAATTGATTAGTATTACAGAGAAAACTATTGCCATAAACCCTGAATTGGTAAGAACCAAGGTAGAAAAGAAAGAAGAAAGGAATAGAAGTAGACAGATCATCAATAATAATAGGGGACGTTTTGTACATTTTTTCTCTCTCTCTCTCTCTTTTTTAATATATTTGTACATATTTTTCTATTACACAACATGCCACACTACCTTTTTGCCCAAGTGATCAATTCATACCCAGTAACAACGTTATTAATTTAGATCACCTAAGCAAAAAGACAATGTGTGAAATTTCAATTTGCTTACAACTAACAACAACGTATTATGTTGCGATCCTGCAAATCACACAAAGGCGAAACAAAGAAAGAAAAAAGGGAAAAAAGAAGAAGTGAAAGACAGCAAATAGGATCATAAACCATTCCTTGCTCCACCTGATTAGCGGGATCATGGTCCACAGCAAATAGGGTCATAAACCATCATGCCCTCTTCTAGATTCAGCCGCAGCAAAACCACTTTCTCTGCATTTAAATTTCATTTCAGAAATTAAATAAGGCTCATTAAACACAGTCTAAACCCAGATACTGAAAAGAACCACTAGTTTTGACTATTTAAGTTCACCTTTCCAGAATATTGAGGAGTGTTATAATTCTCATTCTTGAACACAGGATCAGATCTACGTGGGGTTGCCGTGTTAGTCTTCTTCTCATCTCTAGCCTTGTTGAATATGACAGTAAAACCTTCAGCTGAGGCAGGATTGTTCACATCCCACTCACCGAATTTAGGTAATGGACGACCATTCTCCTGCTGCATATGAAGAAAAAGTTGAACACTTAGTACATGATGAGTTTAATGTCCTTATTAATAGCATGTTATGTTCCATGGCATTCATGCTTCCATTGCTGCAAATTCATATTATGATTCTAAATCATAATGTATATTCTCTAAACCTGACGACTGATCTGTTTATGCATCGTCTCATTTGTATAAATTGCAATAAGATCTCTTGCATTGAATTGGATTAAAAAAAATAAGAACATTTCTTCACCCTTTTGCCCAAAAGAAAAAAAATTACAGCCGGGCACATACATAACAGAACAGAATAATTGAGTACTGGTTTCAACAATTGAAACAACAGGGTTAAACTAGCAAGCTTGAGCAAGTTGATACACGAGAACTTTCAATTGCACCGTTTCCAAAGGAGAAAAGAAAAGTGTTATTAATTCTGATTCCAAATTCAATCTATTCATTCCCTGTATCCCTCTCATTGACCACAAGTGCTAACTCATTTAATAAATCAATACACAATCCATAAACTGAAAGATAGGGACACAATTATAAAAAAATACATTACATTATCAATTTTCAAATGATGCAAAGGTTTCAAAAAGGTTTTAACGACAAAAATCAAAATTTTGGGTTTCTATGACCGCAAAGCAGCCGCATTTGTCAGCAATTTCCTACAATAAATTTAAAACTTTTGATGCAAGCAATCAGGATCCTTAGTCATTCCAAGGAGGAAATTCGACTCAACTAATGAATGATCAATTTGACAAACGTGTTATATATCAAACAAGTTTCTAAACCTGAATTATTTGTCATTTGTGGATGAATAGAAAAAACAAAGAATTGAAAACGGT
Source organism: Glycine max (assembly GCF_000004515.6). Taxonomy (NCBI): domain Eukaryota; kingdom Viridiplantae; phylum Streptophyta; class Magnoliopsida; order Fabales; family Fabaceae; genus Glycine; species Glycine max. The sequence goes on from NC_038241.2 coordinate 4,094,250, forward strand.
GGGAGAGAAGAGGAGAATAATACCGAAGCCATTGGGGAGGGGTGAGAATCGCAGGTTTGGATTGAGAGAGAAAAAGACCAACGATGAATTAACGAGGAACAGAAACACGTAGGGTGAAAGAAAAATTGAAGTATTTGAAGAGCGATACATTAGGGCAGACAGGAATACGTGGGAAACGGCATCAACAACAGAACACGCTGTCGTTTGCTTTGTTGGACCAATCAGCACGTCCTCTTGTTTTCCCAACCGCCAGAAACAGCCTCGTTTTCAATTTTAGCTCCACCTTCAGAATACAATATCCGATTTTAAAAAATAATAAAAACCCAAACAGGAAAGGAAATAAATTAAATGACGTTTTAAATAAAAACAATAAACTAATTTGACCTATTCTTAACAAACGTCTAGTTTGTTTGCAATAACGTTTTCAAAATTTTCATAAATGGCATCCGTGTTTAGCTCGTAGCCTGATACAACGAAATTGTCGAAAATAATTAATTAATACTACTAGTAATTAATATCAATTATCAATATCGATATATCGTGCCTGCTTTAATTTGTTCATGACCAAATTACTCACTCAATTCACACTTCCTTTCTTTGGTAGTAAGAATTTGTATTACAGAAAGGATGCAAGTGTAGATAATAAAAGGGGTATGACATTTTTTATAGTTGATATATTTTTATTAGTAATTATAAAATATATTTTTATAATTTTATAAAAGTAAAATTAATTACATATAAACTCTAATAAAATATTTATTTTCATATTTCATTTTTTAACCATTAATCAATTATATGAGAATATTTACACAACAGTCAGCATATAATTGTTTCAAAAGGTTTCATATGAGATTCAAGTTCAACTCCCAGAAAACTTAATATTAGGGGAAAGTTTAGAACACGTGGGTTAAATTAAAGTGAATAAATTTGACATATATAATTTTATTAATAAATTAAATATGTATTGCACGAGATTGTTGTACGTTACTCCATGTACTAGTTACAATTTAGTGTTAGTTTTGCTTTTTTATATTTTATAAGTTAATTTGATTTAAAATCAAGTAATGACAATTCTAAAAACATGAATAATTTACTTTAAATTTATTTATTAGTTTAAACTTATCAATTAAGTATAAAATAATATGATTGTAATTTGACTACATTAAAATATTATTTATTTATTAATTTATTTTTCATGAATAAATTAATGAAAGATAATTAACAATATATTTTATGTTGAAAAAAACATTTTAGTGATGACATGCAATATGAAATCTAAATGAAGTAAACTTATTTTATATATTTTGGGATTAAAAAAATTCAAATGATACAAAAATAAGGTTTGAAGATAAGGTTTATTATATACTTAGTGATAGATACATGAGATGAGATGCATATTGTTAGAAATTAGTCATAATTTTATTTGTGTAACAATCAAGGGATACATATAAAAAAATAAATAAGATTATTGTTTTGATAACATTAAGACTTTTTTCATGTGTTACCCATATAATATGTATTTTTAATGATTAATATTAGTTGGTAACTAACAACAATTTTTTTTGTTTTAACATGATTTTTGTTATCTATTAGACTCATTTAAGATTTTCATTTCAAATGTACTAACTCAATGTCACTTCAAACAGATATGTTACTTGAGTGTTGGGTGTATAATAATAAGGGACGCACCTTGGGTAAGAATTTATAACTTTTGTTGTTTAATGATCCTTTGGACGCTTCTTAACCGTGACCCAAACACTAAGTTTCTTTTCTATTGTTCTTAACCCCTTGGGTAGTCTTTAATGCTTTTTACATCATGGTATAGTAAATATGTATATGGTCAACTACTTAAGAAAAGATTAAGGTATAAAAAAATATAGATTAAGATATATAATCAACAAATGAATTTTTCATATCCTACTAGTTAGAACTTTTTATACAAACTTAATAAAAAAAGATAGAACTTTCTTTATGAAAAAACTATAAAATAATTATAAAAAAATTCTTTTGTAAACTTTATCATCATCTGAGTCTTTTATGTTATTTCAGTAATAGAAAATGTAAAAACTATATAATAACACATGAAAATATTAAAATAAATTCAAAATTAGTTCAGGGTAAATAAAAAATGTAACAAAAAGGACCAAGAAAGGCTAAAAGCTTAGCCTAGAAAATATGAAATTTTGAAATAAAAAGTACCAACAATGTAAGATATGATTCTTGATATATATATATATGAGAATTTTCTTTATGAAAAAACTATAAAATAATCATAAAAATATTCTTTTGTAAAATTTATCCTTGGAATCTTTTATGTTATTTCAGCGATAGAAAATGCAAAAATTATATAATAACACATGAAAAATATTAAAATAAATTTAAAATTATTTAAGAGTAAATAAAAATGTAACAAAAAAACTAAAAACTTATCATAGAAAACATGAAATTTTGAAATAAAAAAGAATTAAACAACAATGTAAGAGATCATGAAGAAAACAAAATAAAACATTAATCAGTTAAACTAAAAAAAACTAAAATATAAAGCGAATAGCCTAACATGGAGGACAAAAAGCATGTAAGAGAGAGTGTATATATACATGGTCGAGTAGTTGCAAACAAATAATAAATATAAACTAGGAATAGCTATTTTGTTGGAAGGAGGTAAAGGAAGTTCGTGACAAAAGCGGCAATGGAAGGAGAAGAGGGTTCCCAGCAGCCACAGTTGGTGCTCGGGGACAAGCTATTCCTTCTTCGACAACCCGATGTTCAAGACATTGACAAGGTTCGCTACAAGGAGGATGTTTTCACTCACATCAACCAAAACGGTAACTCTCTTTCGCTATCTCTCTCGTCTCCTGTCAGTTTTTCTCATCTGAAACATGTTCTCACTCTCCTTTCTTTTCAGATATGGTCCCCTTGTATGAAACCCTAGTGGCCGATTCCGTGTTGGACTTGGATCGTGCCCTCTTGGACTCTATGCGCGCTAAAATTCACGATGAGCTCGCCAACCTCGACGAAAAGTGACTTTCTCTCCCCCTTTACCTACCATGCTTGTGAACCCTGATTCGGGATTTTGGACTAACCCACAGACTTTCACGAGATTTTTTTTTTTTTTTTTGAATTATACAAATGTATTTTAGTTCAATTTATTTTATTCTTATGCATCTTGCCGTCACTTGCGCCTAGGTTATTGAATTTAAGAAATTAGGTGCTAAAAGCAATTCTTGTGTTGAATTCAATTGGATGTGGTATGTCATTGAAAAGTACCTCACAAGCTTAAAGAAAAATTTCACTGTACTATAATACATGCAATGCTATATGGGATTGAGTGTTGTTCAATTAGGAGTCAACTCAAAAGTAAGCTTAATGTCGTGAAAATGGGAGTATAATGATGGATGAGAAGGTACTAGGTACTCAAGGTAAGATAGGATTAAGAATACAATCATTAGATAGACAATGGGAGTAGCTCCTATTTTAGGAAAAAAAAGAATGAAGAAAATGGAAGATAGTCCAATAATCGTAGTAGAGGGGAGACTAAAGGAAACGATAGGTCAAACCATTGAGAGGGACTCAGAGGTAACTGGTCTATGAGTTTATCATCTCATTTACTACTATTAGAGATAAATCTATGGCATCATATGATCCATGTAGCTGATCCTTCCTAATGGGAAAAGGCTTGGTTGTTGTTGTTCTTGTTGTATGCATGAAAGTATATGATTAAATATTTGGGTTATTTCATATTATACATGTTATACCCAATGTTGTGAGTGGCTTATGGCTATCAATGGCAGCAAATCCTAAAATATATATGATGCATTGCAGATGGTATAGTAGACACTGTATTTAAGCAAGACATTTTTTTATAATAAATGTAAACATTGTTACATAGACCTAAAGGATAAGTAAACAATATCTTATTTAATGAAAAACCATCATAAAACAGATTTATATTTCAACCAAATCAAGAACAGTAGAAAATGAAGAAAACAAAGGTCGAATCAGAATAAATTGTTGATGAAAAGTACTTCAGAGACAATTTTAGGATGATATGGAATTATGTATTGCTTTCAAGAAAGAGGGGGATCAATAAAGACACATTTGTTTGGCTCCAAAGATTTAGTGCTTTGCATGTTAGTTTGAGAGTTCATTCTGTTGTGTTTTCTGTGTTATTTTGACGGAAAAAGCTGAATGACCATTGTATCCCATAAAATCACAAAAACATGGGCTGACTGATTCACATGCTTTAGGATAGATTCCTCTTTTTATTCTAGGTTGGAAACAATATTGTTATGTTGGGGAGATTCGAGGGGTACACCTGTGGACCAGGAGTCATCACATAAGGAGACCTGACACCACACTCTAACCCAAAACCTTAAGGCTCAGGTTTATGGGTCTTCTCCTCACTTATATGGTGCTCAACCTTTCCACTTCTACTCGATGTGGGACTTCACCTCACACTTGTAATCCAACATGTTAGAGTGAAAAGAAGGAAATATCAATATATTCTCAGAAAACTAAAAAATATGATAACAGGAGAATGAAAAATGCTGAGACTGGGACAGATGTATTGCACTTTTATTTTCCATTTTGTGATTCCTTGGGATGCAAACTATGATTTCAATAGTGTCGAGTCTAATAATACTTGCAGTCATGATAATACATGTGAATGCCTCTTTTTAGGATTGCTGATGCTGAGGAAAACTTAGGAGAGAGTGAAGTTCGTGAGGCTCACTTGGCAAAATCCTTGTTTTTCATCCGGATTATGGACAAGGTATATAACAATTATAACTTGCTTATTTCCTGTATGATACTGGAATCAAATTTTGATAGTGCTCTTTCTTATGTACAAGGAGAAAGCCTTGGAACATCTCAAGGTAACAGAAACCAAGACAGTTGCTGTTGGCCAGAAAATGGACTTGGTGTTTTATACATTGCAGCTTGGTTTCTTTGACATGGATTTTGATCTCATTTCCAAGAGCATTGACAAAGCCAAAAAGTAATGCTTTGAATTACAAACATCTTTAGTTATGCCTTCTGCCATATTTTTCTGTTTAGAGTCGGTTTTCTAACTGTTCACATCATGGCGACAGCTTGTTTGAAGAAGGTGGTGATTGGGAAAGGAAGAATAGGCTGAAAGTGTACGAAGGACTGTACTGCATGTCCACTCGAAATTTCGAGAAGGCTGCCAAGTTGTTTTTGGATTCCATTTCAACCTTTACCACCTATGAACTTTTTCCCTATGACACCTTTATATTTTATACAGTTTTGACCAGCATTATATCATTGGATAGAGTTTCCCTAAAGCAAAAGGTATGATGATTCTTTCTTGTGATCATTACACTATTTATCCTTTTCTTTTTTCTGTTGTTATGTTTCTTGGCAAGTGCTCTGAATATTATAAATTATTAACTTAGGTTAATATGCACAGGTAGTGGATGCTCCAGAGATCTTGACAGTGATTGGCAAAATCCCTTATCTTTCAGAGTTTTTGAACTCCTTATATGATTGTCAATACAAGTCTTTTTTCTCAGCATTTGGTGAGCTGAAATCTGCCAAATTGCAGTAATTTAGTGTTTTTTTTTTTAGTTTTCACTCTTCACTGGAGTCATTTTATGCTATAAAGCTAATTTTTTGCGGTGTTATAGTTTGAGAGTCTGGAAATCATCCAATGTACAATAGGAACTTCAATGTCATGACACTTAATTCATTCTTATATGTTTAGTTCGATGCTAATAGTTTTGTTTTGTTTTGACATTTGTTTCAGCTGGCCTGACGGAGCAAATTAAGTTGGACCGCTATCTGCATCCACACTTCCGATATTACATGAGGGAGGTCAGAACCGTTGTTTATTCCCAATTTTTGGAATCTTACAAGAGTGTGACAATTGAAGCCATGGCAAAAGCCTTTGGAGTGACAGAGGATTTCATTGATGTGTAAGTAAATACATTTCACAGACCCTATTTGTTTAGTTTTTAGATGTCATAGAAGGCAACTCATTACATTTTTTGCTTCCAGGGAGCTATCACGCTTTATTGCAGCAGGGAAGCTTCATTGTAAGATTGATAAAGTTGAAGGTGTTCTTGAAACTAATCGCCCTGATGCTAAGAATGCTCTTTACCAAGCAACTATTAAGCAAGGGGACTTCCTATTGAATCGGATCCAGAAATTGTCACGTGTGATAGATCTTTAGGTCATTTTTTGCATTTTAGACTAAAAGTTTATTGGAAAGGCAGAGATAACGACAATTTCACGGTATTTTACTACGAGGGTGAGGCACGGCATTTCTGTAGTCCATTTGATGTGCAAATATGATTAATTAAATTTGTCAAATCCAAATATGTCAATCAGTTTTCAATTGTTTATGTGATGAATGTATTGTTCATCTGCTTGCGTAGGATATGACTAGCCCACATGGCACATATGTTCACACGTGCACGAACACACACATGTTTGATCATTGTACTTTGTGTTTGGCGACTTTTACGTTTCCCTGCTGTTCCTACACCCGATTTCCTCCGAGTCCTGCTAGATGGAAATGGAGAGTACTTGATACCCTATATAATCGGTGAGTGTGCCACCTTTAGATGTAGTTGCTTTCTGTTCTTAATTCTTCTACATGTTTCCCTTCTGATAGAATGAGGCTCAAAGAGATAAAGATTACCATACCATGGCTGTGCTTTAATTCGTGCGACCATGGGGCTTAGACTATGATCTCTATCTCTCACCAGTCACAACGCACACAAGGACAGAATGACACTGAATGTCGCATACCATCCTTGTTATGTGACCTAAACCCGTTTTCTATTTCAAAACATTAATAATAATAATGTATTTAGTTTTTTATATTATACTTTTACATAAAGTATTAGGATATTTGTAGGAAGATATATCACTACTCTCAAAAAATAATATTATTAAGGTTCATAAAATAGAAAGCTATCATTTAAATTCCATATTATTATTTTGATCTGAATTGGTTAGATGATAATGTGGTATTTGAATATTCTAAATAAACAAATAAATTTAGAATAAATAAAAATGGAAGTATTTATATTTAGAAGAGAGATCAAGTTACGTTAGAAATAATTCTTAATAAAATACTTCATGTATATATGCAGAGTGTTCATCAAATCAAATTAAATTGATGAACCCACTAATTCACACAATTGAAAAAATTTAAATGCCATTTGTACCTACTTAGTTGACATGTAGATATTAAATTGTCAACATATAAATCAAAACTAAGTGCTGGTCTTCAAGCTCTAGCTTAAATGCTTTTAATCTTGATGCCAAATTAGATATTTTTATTGTGTACACTCTTATATAACTTTTTCCTTTTTTTTTTTTTTTATTTTTTAAACCAAAATAAAAAAATAAAAACAAAAATTGCATGCACAATATATATATTATATGAACAATGGCATGAGAGAAGTCGTTCACAAAATCAAATACACTCGAATTTAAATCAAATATCCAATATGACAATATATGAATTTATTGACAATTAATATGTGTTGTTCCAAAAAAAAATGGATTCATAGAACCAAAGCAATAGGTATAATTAGAATCAAATAACTTTAAATCTTAATAATCTAATAATAATGATGGCTTTGATATCACTTGTTTGAATTCTAAGATATCCTTATAAAATACCAATATAACCTCTAGGAACATATCAAGAAGAGTTTTTAGGAATATCTAGATCCATAATGATTGATCAAACAAATGTAACGGAATCTAAATCCGTAGGTAATTTTTTTTATTTATGTACTCTTCTTAGGATCTATTACAGAATGAATAATTGACAGCGTAATCGGTGGCTTCATGGTTCTTCCTCAACCAGAACTTCTTTATTCCTTAATAAGAAGACTTTCGTAACTCTTTAGATGAGAGAAGAAAAACTGTGTGGTGGCTCGGTATATTGGAAACCATAACCTTCTTATAATGTTTTAATAGGGTTCTTGTTATCCCTTAATGAATCTACAATAGCATTGTTTATGTAAATCCATATCATGTGATTTGATTATTTAACGTACTCACTTAATTTGATTACATAAAATAAAACTCACTAATGATATATATCTAATATAATTATCTTATAATATTAGTCACAAATAATTATTCAAATAGAAAAATCCAACAATTCGATCATGATGACTTGATCGAATAGACAAGAAAACTACACCACTTACTTTCTTAACATGTTTTTCTAAAGAAAAAAGTGGGTGAACGTTAATAAATCATATTTTAGTTTTGAATCTTGTGATAAGTTTTTTTAAGTAATGATGCGCTTCGTGTATTGGACAGAAGGGTCCTAGTTATGGAATATATTGATGGGATTCCTATAATGAGCCTTGTTGATGAAATAGCAAGAGGGGCATAAATCCTCATGGCAAGGTTGCAGCAGCAGCTAAACAGTAAGTCCTGAAAGTAGTCTTTTACACCAAACTTTTGTTTTAGTTAATAACTTATACATGACCTAAATTCTGACTTATGACATTTACTTTTAGCTCTCGTCTTTTTAAAATCATCAAGATAAACTTATTCATTCACTCATAGGTGTCTTTTACATAAAAAAATAAGTTTGAGAAGGAAAGCAAAACTATGGGGCTAGGATGTCCTCTAAAAAGAAAAGGACAGCATAAACAAGAACAAAATTAGTAATGCAACAAGGTGGTAGTCATAATGTAAAATGGGCACTACTCGAATAAACTATGATAATGAATACTAATTATTAATTTAAATAGTTCTTTTGATTAATTTAATTTAAAATATTGTTAAACTTGATTGATAATAGCCTAATAAGAATTTTTAACTAATATTTATTGATTGATTTAAATTATAACACCCGGTATTAATTAGGTGAGTTGTATATTTACTTTGATTAGTTTAGAATAGTGCTAGAATTATAATTACTGACATATAACATTATTTTAGTTAGGAAGAGGATAATTATGATACATGGCCAAAACTCTTAAATAATTTTCTTAAAGAAAAAGCAACATTTTAGTAAATATATGAAAGAGAAACTCTTGGGTAGACAGAACTTAACACATCATTTTTTAGGCACAACCAATAAGAATTGTACGACTAATAAAATAAAAAAATAAATAAAAATCACAATATCAAGTAAAATTTGATATTTTTTTCGTTTTTTTCCTAATCTTCTTCCGGATTTTTTCGGTAAATTAAAGATACAGAATATGAGAAAAATTTCTTAAATAACAAAATTTTGTTCTTTATAATAATTTTTACCAATATAAAAATATGCCAAAAATATTTTATAAAATATATTAATAATATTTTCTTTTTTATGATAAGAAAAATTTTAATCACATACACAAACACTATTAAAAAAAATGCATAACTTAAATTATAGAAACAATTAAACACCTAATTTAAATTAATTAATTATAATGACAACAAATTGAAATAAAACTTTCTTTAAAATTATTTTGTTAATATATAATACTCGTGTTTTCTATTAATGTTGAAGGTAAGTCGAAAACTTTTCATAGAATTTTGATTTGATGAAGTGCATGAAATGCGGAAACGGACAACAAAAATATGTATAGCAGCATATTAAAAAAAATGAAGTGAGACTTTATTCTATTTATAATTATAATTATAATTAATAATCATTTTTAAAAATAAAAAATTATAAACAGTAAGTTAAAAACTAAAACACTCTACAAATTGAGAGTTTTTTTTTCTTAATTTTAAATTTTTATTTATAATTTTTATTTTTAAAAATTATTTAATTATAACTATAGTTTGATTTTAATTTTAAACTTTTGATATATTGTATTAACTGAATATGTCTTCATTTTGTAAATGCACTGAATATTAATATTACAGTAATACTTATCAATCCTAATTAAAATTGTATTCTAAAAATTTAAATTATAAATTCAATGGCAACAAAGTCTTACAATCGCTTAAAATTAACGTGTTTATTTGCATTAATAAAATTATTATTTAAAATAAAATACTCTACAATTTTACACCACCAAAACATATTATTTTGAGATTTAAATTATATTTTCTAAATTTGAATTATAATCCTTTATATTTCAATTTCAATGCAATTTAGAAAAAAAATAGAAAGAAGATTATAAAATAAAACAAAAAAAAATCATCAAATTTAATTTTTATATTCTGATTTATTTATTTTATTTTATTAGTTGTAAAATTCTTATTGGTCGTATCTAAAAACGAGTGTTGGATTGGTGTCTAGCTAAGAGTTTCTCTATATGAAAAATTGATACGGTCGTGAATTTACCTTTCTGAACTTTCGATCATTTATTCCTTTACTATTCAAATTGCATAGTCCACAACAAAGATCCTTCAATCGTTGGAGGATATTATCCTCAAATTATTTTTCTTTTTATTTAATTCTTAGTCCAAAAACAAAAAAAAAAATAATATTCCCTAAACCGATATTTATAAAAATAGACCGGTCATTGAATTCATGTAAGTAATGACTAAAAATTAAACGATCTATGGTTAAACTGATAATAATTAAATAATATTTTTTTAATAAAATGTATTAAGTAATTTAAAATATATAATTTATATATAAAAATACAGCTTGTAAACATATCATAAAATGATTTTTTTAGACTCTTTCAAACAATTAAATAAATATTTATACAAAAAATTAAATTCAAAATTCTTCTAATATGGTAAACAGTGGTCGTTGTTGGCCATTAATGAATGACACACCAAAGTAACCAAAGTTGGCTCGCAAATTTACTTCCAACATAACAAAAGAAAGGGCTACGGTACGGATGTTTCTCCCGCCGCTCACCATAAAATCACCGTGAAAAAACAGTTGGTCTGGTGCCAACATGCTCATTTAATGCCTCAATTATTAGAAATTCAATGATTTAATTTTTTTTCCCTAATCAATCTCCTCACCAATATATTTATGGAGCATACTACTTTTTTTTTTTTTACTGCAAGAGATAGTTGTATTTTTTATAAAACGCAAGAGCATGCTACTATTAAATAACCAGTAAATAAATATATAATATTAATAATATAATTTAGTTTTGATTTTAATAAAAATATATTTACTAAATTTTCAACCTGTACTTTTAAAGTACCACTTGTTAGTAAGTTTCCATTTATATTATTAAATACAAATTTGTACTATTAGATTTTATTTTTAAAAATTTAAATATCTCCATTTTTATTTAAAAACTATGGGTTTTGTTAATCAATAAAAATAAAAAATATTTATCATATAAATTATAAGAAAATGTAAAAAAAAAATTATGCTGTCATATCATATATCTTCCAAGAAAAACTGATCAGCATTTATAAAAAAATATTATGATGTCAACCTAGTTAATAAGTCTAGCTCCCCAGCTACCCCTCTCAAACCACAAGTATTAATAGGATTATTAATGTAAGATGAACACTACTAGCTTAGATCTGCATAGACTGCACTGCAAGACGGTGCATGACAAAAGAGTAAGGAAAAAGTTACACCCTAACAGTGTCACACTTTTAATAGACACCAGTGAGTTAGCATTAAAATGTAATATTTTTTTATTTAATATAATAATATAAAATAATATAATAATACATTTTATTCCACAGAAGCAGTGGTCGGATAAATAACTATTACTGTAGAACGTTATGTGACATAAACCAAAAAAAGAGACTCATGTAACACTAACAAAAGCACAATGCTCGGACAGTCTTGAAAACAATACGTAATTTGTTGTTTTCTAAATTTTAGTTTTGAAAAATAACTCTTATTTTATAAATTTTTATTTTTGAATGAAATTGTTTTAAGAATTATATTCCTTTTATTTGGTCCAAATTATTTCTTACTTTTATTCTTTAATGGAAATTTTTTCATAAAAGAACATTAAAAAAATTATTTATTTTTATTTCTCCTTTTCTTTTTTTATTTCAGTTATTAAATCTAAAAACATATTATTTGAGAAATTTTAACTTGAAAATAATTTTTAAACTTAAAAGAACTATAAAGGTATTAAATAATCTTAACATTGAATTTGTATTTATATTTTTAACTTCAATTTTAAGTAGTTTTTAAATTTCATAAAAGTTAAGTCAAATTATTTTAAGTATTTTTTTTATTATACATGTTTTTTCCTTTGTAATTCAGAACACTTATAAAACATGAAGGAGTCTAATTCTAGTAGTTGACAATAGGTTATTTAGGAGAAAAATATGTCACCAACATTTTTGTTTTTTAATCTTACTTTTATGTCCTTGTACAATATACAGTTTGTTTTAAGTGCTTACCGTTTGGCCGACCATTAAAATAAATGATAGTAAAAGTAATTTTTTTTGGGTGATCATAATATGATAGAAAATGTCTATTAAATTTACCAATTATATAGTTCATGAGAGAAAAAAACCTGATTATTATCTCTAATAAAATAGTCTTTTTAATTATATATTTTTTTATCTAAAAGATTTCAACCTTGTTTAGTTTTACTCAGATAAACAACATGTCAGCAGGAAAAGTAATTTTTTTATAAGAAACTAAAAGTAAAATTCGTTATAGTTAATGACTTAATGTTTAAACCTTAAAGTAATGAAATTGTTGTATATATAAGCTGAAAACTCTAGCTAAACTGGCAAAGACTCGTGGGAAACCAAGTAAGGTATACCATTTGAAAATGGCTTCTTGTGTGTCATCCATGTCTTCTACCATCCTCATCCTAATTGCCATCTGCACACTGTCCTCACTTCTGTCAGCTGCATCTGCAGCAACAGAGGAGGGACGAACAAGGCCCTTCAAAAGGGTCTATGCCTTTGGAGACTCTTTCACAGACACTGGCAACACCAAAAATGCCGAAGGTCCAAGTGGCTTTGGTCATGTTTCAAACTCTCCCTACGGCACCACTTTCTTCAACCACTCCACAAACAGGTACTCAGATGGTAGGCTTGTGATTGATTTTGTAGCTGAAGCACTTTCACTGCCTTACTTGCCCCCCTACCGTCACAGCAAAGGCAATGACACTTTTGGTGTTAACTTTGCTGTTGCTGGCTCCACAGCCATAAACCATTTGTTCTTTGTGAAGCACAACCTCTCCCTTGATATCACTGCTCAGTCCATCCAAACCCAGATGATATGGTTCAACAGGTACCTAGAGAGCCAGGAATGTCAAGAATCAAAGTGTAATGATTTTGATGACACTCTGTTTTGGTTTGGGGAGATTGGAGTCAATGACTATGCCTACACTCTTGGATCTACTGTCTCAGATGAGACCATAAGGAAGCTTGCAATCAGCAGTGTCTCAGGAGCTTTACAGGTATGATTTAGGACAAAATTTACAAATAATTTTTTAGGTGCTTATTGTGTTGCTCTCCCATCAAAATTGAAGTCTCACTTCTTTAGTTGTATTTGGTGTTATTCTCTTATCAGAATTGCTGTTTCACCTCGATAATTTGTGTTGACCTTTAATTCAAACTTTTATTAACTGAGTTATCGAGGTAGAAACTCTAATTTCAATTGAAAAACAACACTAAAAGCATCTATAGATCTTCATCTAAGTTTTGTGGTATCGTTTATTGTCCTAATTGTTCTTTAATTTATTCTAAGTAGTTAAAACTCAAAAACTTGAAATTTTGTGCACAGATCATCTAATCCTAATTTTATAATATTCATTCTTTGCGTTGCAGACGTTGCTTGAGAAGGGTGCCAAGTACCTAGTTGTGCAGGGTATGCCTCTAACTGGGTGCTTGACATTGTCCATGTACCTGGCTCCTCCAGATGATAGGGATGACATTAGATGTGTTAAAAGTGTTAACAACCAAAGCTACTACCACAATCTTGTGCTACAAGACAAATTACAAGAATTCAGGAAACAGTACCCTCAAGCTGTCATACTTTATGCTGATTACTATGATGCCTACCGCACTGTCATGAAGAATCCAAGCAAATACGGATTCAAAGAGACCTTCAACGTTTGCTGTGGATCAGGAGAACCACCTTATAACTTCACTGTGTTTGCCACATGTGGCACACCTAATGCCACTGTGTGTTCAAGCCCTTCTCAGTACATCAATTGGGATGGTGTTCATCTCACGGAGGCCATGTACAAAGTAATTTCTAGTATGTTTTTGCAAGGAAATTTCACCCAACCTCCGTTTAATTTTTTGTTGGAAAAAAAGGAGAGGGTGGGGTGAATGGTTAGTATTTGGGATTTGCTTGTCCCTATGACTTTAATGCATCAGCTAATGTAACTATAAGTGAGGGAATCAGGTCTTACCTGTTTTGCTACAACTTGTGTCCTCTGCACATCATATATGATGAGAAGTTCTAAGGAATATGTTGTATTTGTATTAGTATCTGCCAAGGCTGTCTTAAACTCGGTATTAGCTAGTGCTTACTTTGTTTAGATTAGTTGATTTTGGGTTAATAAAGTGTTTTTTCTTTTCTTTTTACAAATAAATTTAAAGAAAATGTAATTTTATAATTTTATTCAATAAAAAATTATCAGGATGAATTTATTAACTTTTACAAAAATTATTTAAAAATTATATTAACCATAATTTTTTATTAGTTGACACTTTACAATTTAAAAACTCTTTACACATTCCATGCATAGAAGTTAAGCTTTTAAGAGTAAAGAATTGAGGTCGTGAATGTGGGAAAAACTTAATTGCCCCAAAGAATTCCTACGCCTTCATATATTTTTAGATGTTTTACCCTTTTTTATTATAAAATTATTGATTTTTAGAATTTCATAATTAATAATTTCTTAAATATGCTATTTTTTAATGTCAACTATTAGTGGTGTACTAGTACTTCATCTGATTTTGAATATAAGCAAAAAAAAAAAAAGTGGATTGGTTTCAAATAAAAGTAATTATCAACTAATTATGAAGGCAGTTTGGCTCAATTGATTAAACATGTTACAAAGTTATTATAGTATCCATTTTTTATTCTCACGGATTAAAAAATTTATCAACTAACTTTATTTTATTTAATAAGACTATTCTTAAAATTTCTTTCAATATTTTTAATAATTCTCTTTTATTTTTGGTGTAGTTTCTCACTATCATATGAAGTATTGTACACACCAAAAAAAGTAGTGTATGCAATTATTTTCTCTAAAGAATACAATACTTCTTTTGGACTTGATTATAAATAAAAATATTTAATTTCATATTGATTAAGGATATTAATTAAGTTTATTTAATTTTATTCATTTCATATAAAAATGAACCATGTTTCTTAAACTGCACTTGATCATATTTATTGAAGATTTTGTTCACATTTAAATTAAATTAAGGATATTTTTAAAGTAATACTTCCTTTTATATTATTTATAAGACTTAAATAAAAAGTTATACTTATTTTTTTTTAGAAGACTCATGATATTTTATATTAATTATTTTTAAATTAAAATTCCCATGGTTGAAAGAGATATTGAAATGAAAAATAATAAGAAAAGAAAGAAAAGAGTACTAAAAACAATGATAATTATTTTACAAAAATATAAATTTAAGACATATTTATTACTATAAATTAAATTAATCATTTTCCTTAAATCTAATAAATTAGATAATTAGATCTAGGATCAAAGAGTAACATTAAATAGAGTTGAATGAATCAAATTTACTTAGAGTATTTTACTAAAATTAGATTTTTTTAAGGTGAAATGACATATTTGGTCCTTTATTTTTTTTTCTTTGTTCAATTTAGTTCTTAATTTGATTGATCATTTATCTTTTTCTTTGTTCAATTTAGTTCTTAATTTTTTTAAAAATTATTTTGATTATTTATCTTTTTTTTTTTTTCAGTTTAATCATTTCATTCATTTAGGATTGATGTGTTAATCATTTAAGAATGAATTTTTTTTGATAAAAAAGAAATGGAGGGAAAGGAAAGAAAATTGAACCAAAAAAATTATTTTTAAATAATTAATAACATTAATCTTAAATATATTAAAGAGACAAACTAAAATAAAAAATAAGATAAAAGATCAAACTGAAAAAAAAATAAAAGACTAATAAAATTTTTAAAAAGATAAAAAACTAAACCGAAGAAACAATACGATAAAGAATTAAATTAGTTTTTTTTAAAGATAAAGGAATAAATTAGAAAAAAAGAAAAATAAATGAATAAATATGTCATTTACTTTTTTTATTTATATTTGAATTCAGATGTAGTATTCAAAGACAAAGGGTGGAGAGTTTCAGAGAAAGTCAGAGAAAAATGAATCCTAAACATACATTTTTGGCCTTACTTCTTCCAAATTAAGGGTAGGCCTCTTGGAACCCGTGAAAGGAATTAAAGGATGGAGGAATCTAGAATACCACATAGTCACATACTATTAAATTCAAGCCATAATTTTGACTTCGTTCATTGCAGTCTGATGCATTCAAGTCTGCTTGATGTTTGCAGAACTTGATCAAAAGTAATTAGCACATGCTGGTGGTTGTGGACAGTTACCTCCTTTAGGAAAGAAAAATTAAAAGGAGCACATCAAACACAAAATCATACTACTATTAACAACATTGGGGAACATTTAATGCTTACCTAAGTCGACGGCCATAATAATTGAAAAAGATAGATATTATACATGAATACATCCCCTTCTGTTGCTCTCAGTACGGTAATTGGTCATTTGCATTTTGCTGCATTAATTCAAACTCCACAATTTCTTTTAATCTATAAATGTTAATTTGTTAATACAACAACAACTCACCATATGTGACCAAAACACATTTTTACCAGTCTGCAAATATGAAGTGTTTATAAAAAGGGAATTTTAAGCACTCTAATAAACATATACTGTACATTACCTCACAATTACCAGTCCTGAAATGGTAGTGGATCTCCTCATCATCATATAAATTATAACTAATAAATACATATTTCATCTTATCTCATTATAAGAAAAAAGAATACTTTTACATTTATAAAAAAAATAGTTAAAAATCATTTAATTGTATCAATCTCATTTTAAAAATATTTTTTCTAAATTATTCATCATTAAATAAAGTCAAATTAATTGAGATTTATTTATATTTAAAACAAAATATATCTAATTTTTGTTGCTCATGTTGGATACAAGAGAGAAAATATAGGGGTTGTCTAACTTATTTCACAAAAAATATAGATAAACAACTCCATGGCAAATTATTAGTACATTCTTTTATATATTTCAAAATTATTGATATTTATAATAATTGTTTAACCTCATTTTTACTATAGATAAATTAGACATATTCGGTATACATATCTCGCTTTATTAATACTAATAGCTCTGTTTATCTCCACTTCAATAAGGATTTTCTCTTTCCTTTCTACTCAACCATACAAGGAAGATGTTAATGCATAAGAAATCTGAAAGTAAGTGTCACCTCATTTTTTTATGATATATGGTTAAATACACGCAAAATTTGTAACAATTGAAAACTCGACAAATAAAATCAAGGAGATTAGGGGGGAAATGAACGAACTCTATAAACATATGATTAACATTTTTTCTTCAATTACAGTAAGTACTCGTAATACATAAGAAAAAGAGCATCTGGGGTATATTGGGGAAGGTTGTTTATAAAGAGATAGAGACGCAACAAATCTTCTGTGTGTATGGGTTGTATATCAATCACATCTCTAGTGCATGTTAGAACCCACAAATCCCCCGACTTAACTCTTTATACTTCCCCGGCATAATGGACAAGATTCTGACCTTGTGTTCCTGTATCATAAAGAGATTAAAAAAAATAAAAGATGTATTAAATATTAATTGCTAAGAATAACTCCATTCTTATAACAACAATTACAAGTTAATTTAAGGGAAATTGAGCTTATGATTACCCGTCACTGTAACAATTTATACACATGGCGTGGCAGCAATTAGGAAAAACCATTTTGGTGCAAGACTCTAAGCAAATGCCACACTCATGTTCTCTCTCCAAGTCCAAATCAGATGACTTCCTCTTATCCTCTTCACTCCTATTGGAAATCATCTCAATGCTGTGATCATTTTCTTGAGTAGTGTCAGCTTCTACTAAATCACCATGAAGGCGCTGAAGTGAGGGTAATATAACATCTGTATTTTGTAGATCAATGAATGCATCTAGTTAAACGCTGAAAGAAAAACGAGAACACTATTGAATGTACTCACTGCTCACTCCTTCATAAAGAAAAGTAAACAATAATGCAAGGTTTACACCACTAAATTGAGTATATCAAAGGGGGAGAGGGGGGTATAATTGTATAAAGCAAAATGCAATAATACTACAAGACAAAACTTTTATGCAGTTACTTAAATGTTGTTAGTACTATTTTCTAATAATAACTGAAGTTCATCTAACTTATGTAAATGTAAACCTTTATTATACACATTATTGAATTGAAATTTTAATATCAAAAGTACTCAAGGAACTGAAGTTTTAATATTAATAGTTTCATGGCATCCATGTATGTAAATTGTGAGTTTGCAACCTTCTATATGCAGTAACATAGTGAATGTAAGCGGAAGAAAGGGTTAGCACTTACTGTAGAACTCCCTTATGGTTGCTTTCCTTCCACTAGAATAGATATCTGACTTTCCATTGCTGTGCACCTAGAAACGAAAACAAAAATAAAAAAGATAGGTCAATAAAAATAAGAAAATTGAAGAAAGAAGCCAAGAATTAGGCATAGATAAGAAAGAAGGGGAGAGACATTAACCTTGTACGCAACTACTCGGTAAAAGATTCAAATGTGTAGAGAGCACAGATAGACACGAGCGTGAGTAATCCATCCATTGAAATAAGAACAGAAAAACTGGTGCCAGTTTATTGTAAACTAACTTCATTTGAAGGCAAGCCCTGCCCTTGCCCCTTGGAATAGAAGCTGCCCTGCAAATGGTATCAAATTTAAACCAAAATATAGTATATCCTAATCCAATCATCTCAACATTTATGATAAATTTATAAGTATTCTCAGTTCCTACATGTAAGTAAACTAACCTAAAATTATTAAATGGATACAGTGCCAAGGTCACATAGATGCCCTGTCCTGTTAGCAACAAGATTGATTTTTAATTGTCAAGAATTTGTATTAGAATTTAATTCAATCTCAAAACGTAGTTTATAAGGTGAAAATTATTTAAATTATATATACTGTTTTGGTTTGATGATAGTATATTATTATTTATTAATTAATGTGAAATATTTGACACATATCTTCGTGACGATGTTTGGATATATCAAACAATAATCACTATGATAGACTTTAATATATTTATTTTAAAATTTAAGTTTAAATCTAATTTGACTCTAAAATCTAATTCATAAGACAAGAGTTAGTCTCTCGTTTATATAAAGCTCTATCGCTACTCAACGTGAAATTTCTACAAATTGAGTATTCAATTTTCACTAAACTACAACTACTCAAGAGGCATGGTAAGGGTGAACTTGACTTATAGAATGTCAATAACATCAGTTCACAAAATGAAACCGTATCCCCTACTATGCTATGAGCATAGCAACAAAACACGAAAGAGAGAAAAAGAGAACTCACAGCACATTGGCATGTTGGATATCAGTCTCAAGTGTCTTGAGGGAGTCTAGGAAAGAGGGTGCTGAATCGAGCATTTGGTAACGCAACATTGCTCAAACTTGGAATTGTGTTTGTGTTTGTGAAAGGAAAATGGAGAATAAAGGGGGTGGCACAACACTGAAAAATGGCATGGAAATTTGTTGGGAGTTGACCAAAATTATGAAGAGGGAGAGAAAAGGTCCTTTGAGCCTTGGAGACGTTAGTGGCGCTTTGTTGACCTGCAGTCCCGTTTCGGACAGAACACTGTTATCATTGACTAAATACATGCACACATGCATGAGAGGGATTCAACTCAACATTTGAACATGGACATTTCTTTTGAAAATTGGTCTTTTGTTTGTTTGCCTATAAATTTTTTAATACCTACCATGAAACTATTAGATTGGTAAAAATTCTGCCTAAAATACACTTTTATTTCAATTTAGTCATTTAATTAGTTTTAAATGACTTAAAATGATTCCTTCATCATCAGTTTAGGATTAACATCGTTTATTATTTTAATATAATGATTTTTAATAGTCACAACTGACAAATTATTTTTTTTCTGAAATATTTTCGTCGTGTAATTACTATAACGACAGTTTTTAAGTGTCACTATAACCCCTAAAAACAAAAAAAAATAATATTAAAAAGACTTTCATTAATTAATATTTCACTTAAATGCTTAAATTGATTCATAACAATATTTTAACTCTTTTTGTTGAAGATATTTTTGTCAAAAATAACTTTTATTATTGTGATTTGTGCAATTAATAATTTTTTTTAAGAAACGTGTATTATCTTGAAAGACAAATAATATGAGATGACGAGACTGGTAAAAAATAAATGAGATGACGAGAGTGAATGAATTTACAACTAAACTCTAACTCCTTTAATCAGAGGTAATTTTTACAAAGAAAATTATGTTGTCTTAATAATTTGTATAATTAGTAGTATTTTTTTTCAAATAACACTACCTTGAAAGTAAATGATACTACTATCTATACAGGAGAAACAATCTATACCTCAAATTTTTACTTGAAATACTTCATTCGTTTTATATCATTTGTTTTTTATGTAATATATATATATATATATATATATATATATATATATATATATATTTAAGAAAGGTTATATATATTTTAAAAAAATATTAAATACATAAATTACTATAATTATATTTTCTGAAACATATAATTTTGAAACCGAGGAAGTATTACGTAAAAATTATATTTTCACCGCAAGTATTTATTATGACTTTATATCTAAGCTTGCAATTGCATTAGTACAGTACTACATGTCTTCGACTTTTCTTTGATCTGTGTCGAGCTCTTAATTATTATTGTCTTCGGTTGTTTCACTTATTTAATGCTCTCTCTTATGCCACCGCCGGGGAGGAAATAGAGAAACAAAAATACTCCTTCCATTTCAAAATACTAATTGTTAAGATTTTCTTACAAAAATCAAAAAATATTTTAAGAGAATTAATATTTATTAGCACATAATTTTATTAAAATATCTTTTTCTCTTAATTGTAATAAATATATTATTAAATCTTCCAAGACAACGTTTGTTAATATAGGATAAAATTGAAATAGATGTTTTAATATCATATTAAAAAAACAAGAATATCAATCAATTTAAATTTTTTTCAAAAGTTAAAATTACAGTTATTTTGAGCGGGATGAAGTATGATTTGTTTAGACGAAATAAAAAAAATGGAATTTGTGTTAATAGATATAAATTTTATTAAAATTGTTTTCTTTTTAAGAGACACTTATGAAATGGGGTGAAAATGACTAATGGTATTTTATAATCTTTTCACTATTTTTATTCATTCAAAGGGAGTAGTGATAGGATGATATAAGAAATAAGTAATCGATAAAATTAATAGTATGTCATGACAAGAAGAAAAAGAAGAAAAAAAGTGTTTGCGAAATGTTTGTAAATTTTGGGTATCTAAATATCACTTGCTCATTCAAACAATGTCTTTCAAAGAAAAGAACATCCAATGCCTCAACCCGTGAGGGAGAGGGTACAGCCTAGGGCTCGGGGTGCTAGTAGCGGCTTTAAAGGTTCTTCCTTATGTTTTTCATTGGGCAATTGAAACTGCCCACCATCTGTCGTTGGTCCATTGTGTCTTTCAAACAAATTGTCAACGTTTATTCCTTGCTTGGAAAGACGGATCATCTTTTATTTATAGTTACTTTGATGGTCTCATTCATGATTGTGCTTTGTTGCTAAACCAGAATTCTCAAAATTCTTTGGTTTCTGCTAACTGGCAAGCTAATAGAGTTGCGGATTCCCTAGCGAGATTAATCTTTTTGGTTAAGGATTTTGTTTGGATTGAGGATGTTCCTCCACAAGTTTTGGTTACTGTAGAAGATGATGTAAGGCTTATTTGCCTCTTCTATTTTATCTCAATGAATTATCATCTTTTACCTCAAATAATAATAAATAAATAAAACAAAAAGAACATTCGAACCCTAATTCATGACCTTCTGTCTCGCTAGCCTTCCCGTTATCACTAAACTACCAGCCCACCACCGGTGGGACTATACTCCCTTTAGAAGAACCTTCTTTTCAGCAACTGAGTTAATGTAGCAGTTGAACCACTATCTTCTTTCATGTCTTTTTTCATTAGGGTCTTTCAAGTATACCTTATACATTTTATCCATAATATTTTTATTTAGCTGATAAAAAAATTGACCCGTATTGCAGTAAAAAAATAATAAAAATCGATCTATATGACATGTAAGTGCCTATGTATATATTTCTAATGCAAATCGATGTCTCACTAATTACTATGCTAGTTGAGTTGAACAATTATTTTGGACAGTAGAGCTTTTTAAACATTAACACTTATAATTTTCTTCATATATCTTTTTTCCTATCTCATCATATTACTTATAATATTTATATTTTTTTCTTTTATTTCTCTTCCATTAAATGTCAAATAGATTTTTGGATGTTCAAAATACTTTAGTTTAAAAATTTAAGCTGGTATATCATGAGAAAAAAAAGTTGAAGTTATATTTTAAAGCATTTCAATTCAATCAAAATGTTCTATATTATTTAAAAAGTGTGGTTTTTGAAAAAATATATAATGATAATAATATTTTTTTATTAATGTACAACCTTTTATACGATAAAATGTTATATTTATATTGATATTGTTTATCTTAAAATACATATTATAAAATATACCTTAATCATGATTTATATTTTGAATTTTGTAATTTAATTATTAATATATTAAGCCAAAAAATTAAATTCATCCCATCTCATTGCATATATTACCAAATTTTAATTACATAAAATTAAAAAATAGAGAAATTAAACTCTTGGATAAAAGAATTATAAAAATAAATTAATTTCAAACCATTCCACAAATACCCATTACAGACTTATTAAAAAACAATGAAAGCCCAATCCTGGGACTATATAGACAAGATAAGAGTCCAGTCCACGTTGTTGGTATTTGCCACTAACCGTGGGACCCAAAACCTGAGCCCACAGTACACAATATTTAGTCCCGAAAGCAGACCAAAATCCAAAAACCTGAGACTACAATGGCTGTCTCCAAAATGTTCCTCTCTTGGTCTTGGGCGTTACAACGCTCACAGTCACACCCTGTTCAACTTCCCAAAACCTCGTCACGGTCTTCAGCGGTTGCCGTCACAGCATCAGCATCAGCATCTGCGCGTGCAATTGGAATCGATAACGATGTTTCAGTTAAGAGTATATTATACCCTGCACTCTCCCTTTCCAACATTCTTCACTTCAAGTCAACCTACAACGTGCAGATCGTGGTGGGCGAGGACGAGCCTGAGGACAGAATCGTCAACCGCTTTAAGAAGGAGGTCCTCAAAGCCGGTGTGCTTCAGGAGTGCAGACGCAGAAGGTTCTTTGAGAACAAACACGACAAGATCAAGAGGAAGGCCCGCGAAGCTTCTAGAAGGAACCGAAAGAGGTTGTTTACTTTCCTTTCCCTATCTAAATAAAAGCAAATTTATATTTTTTTTAGTTGTTTTTTTATTGACAAATTAGTTTGATATTTTTTTTTCTGCGGGAAGAGGGTTCGGACCTACGATCTTTTTTCCTTCCTTTCTTTTTCAATCACGCGGCCAACTTTATATTTCCTATGTTTATTTAGTTTTATTGAATTTTTCTGATTGTTGTCATGTCAGGAAGCCACAATCAAGAGCTTGGGCACAGAATAAACACGGTTCTGAAAAGAAGAAAAAGGATGCTGATGATGATGATATTGATAATTGGGAACTTCCACATGTAGATATTCCATATACTTGAAGTTCTGATACAGAAACAAACACAGAAGAAGAGAAAATATCACACTCTCTCTCCTAACTTCAATGCCTTGTGGTGTATAATTTTTACTCCAGTCAACTACAGTTACATCCTTCTAGGAAAGTGGAAAACATTTGTTAATTGTATTTTAATCTGATGATTGTACAGGCCTTCCTTGTGTCTTAGCTAGTTGGATAAGAAGGTGACTTCAGATGAGTGTTGTCTGAAAGCTGATCATAGCTGTTCATAGTTCTCAAATTTTACTTGTACCTAATGTAGCTCAAAGTGTTTATATAGGACTCTTAATCCATGAAAATGTAAAATTTTCACCTTGGTGTCAGTCATATATGTTGTTTGACACTGGACACGTTAATCTTTGGAAAAAGGACTAATTGATTTTACATGTATGGTTTTTAGGCATCGTGATAGAGTTTTTGCGTTTACTAAATAACTAATGTAGCTGTTACTAAATATCTTGAAAACGAATTTGAAACTTGGAAGTGTGCTTCTTAGGAATCAATCTCACTGGAGAGGAAGAAAGGAGGTGAAGTAGAGGGAAAGAGAGGCAAGGAACCAATATGCAAAGAATGCAATTTCATATTATTTGATGATCTGTACAGGTGAGGTACAATTATGCGAATGTGCATGAAAGTTAGCATAGTGAGCTAACTGACAGAATACTATATAACACAACGATAATGCAGTTACGAGAGCTAACAAGTAACTGAATGTAGTTTGTTTACACATTCAATATGTGTGTTTCTAGCAAAATTTCCACACAAATGACTAGAGAAAATATATATAGAAGCAACTTTGAATCCAATTTTTATCAAATGTAGAAGCAAACAAGCACTTAGCGTGTGCAGCATGAGATTGTGAAGTAGCAATAGCATGTGCAGCGATATCATTAAATTATGAGGCCACATTAGATAAGAAAATATAATTTTTTTCCTCTTGTAAGAATGCAACAATTGGAATTCCAAGTGCCTTCGAAACTGTTATTTACATTTTCTCACCTACTGTGTATTCGGTTTAGAAAATGTTATTTTTAAGGGGGTTTAGAAGATGTTATTTTTAAGCCTTAATTAAGTTTTTTCTTTCTGAAATATAAGCCGATTTTAGATTATTACCTAACATTTATTATTTTTTTCAATCTAGTACCTGAAAAATAATCCAAAACATTATTCATTTTATCGTTTGGGAGATGATAAATGAAGGGACCTTACCAGAAAAATAAAGAGTAATGGAAGAAATTCAACTAGTGAGATCTACTCCAAAATTCAAGACATTATTCATTTTATCGTTTGGAATAAAATTAACTTCTGACAGTAGTTTATTTGAACCGAGAGTGCGTATTGGTCTGGGTATCGAAGTAAAAATCCTCTTTAATGTTGTAGACAAAACATTGGTGGTGAAACTTGTAAGTAAGAAAATTCTTCTGAAATGTGGTATAAAAAAAGCTTACAGAGAAAACATACATTTGTCTGAATTTCAAATATGAAAAACTTTCAACATCATATTGTTGTTGTGAGTATCTAACAATGAGAAAAAACTACATGAAAATGCTTATGTAGAATATGAGACGGGGAGATATTATTGAGCGAATCAAAATTACCTTAGTCTTTTATTTGTGTTTTAGCTGTAAGTATGTAGCTTAGCAATTTTTTTTTTACAAAAGTAGAAAATCGTGCAATGGAATGAATGCAAGTTATTTGAGTTTCTTTTTGTAATGGACTTACAGAAAATGGAATCATATCAATATCATGGCTTTGTAATGCTTTTCACCTGTGCATGCATGCGAAGAAATTGGTTAACCATTTGCTACTCATTGTAAGTAATCAATGGTGAACATTTATTCCTTAAAGATTCGCTTCTTTTGGTAGTTACCTGAGCTGTAGTTGAATTCTGTGAACTCAGGGATTTATGTATAAAGGTTTACACTACTCGGAAAATGTAAAATAGAACACTTTGCTGCAGTTGCAACTTCTAATTCAGAACATCGTTGCCTTTCTGAAGACCAAACATTATTTACTTAAAATTCTTCTGATCTGATACAGGTACCTATATGGTACGCCTAAACGACAGGAGATATTGCTTACGTGATTCTCTGAGAGTAAAAGCAATCCCTGATTGTGTCTGTTTGCAACTTTTAACTTACTACTTGCACTGAGTGCTTTCCATGTTTTGAATTTCTTGTCATGCTGGAAAAATAATAGTCATTTTAGAAACATAAGTAGATACAAAGTCTTGTTGCACTTCTTCCTTTTGTTTCTCTCAGCCAAAGACATTCATCCTTGGATTTAGCAAAGGTGGAACAGTACGTGCATCGTGCTTAACCAGATATTGGATGTAATGCGAATTCACCAGGTGTGGGACACCCTATCCCTATGGACAAAAGGTTCAGTAGATCCAAGGAGATTAATTTGTATCTAAAACAAAGGAAGGCTTACTAAACAACATCAGCGAGATTCATTATGTTGATGTTGGTGTGAACACTGCTGAGGCATACTTAATTACTAACGATGATGTGTTTAAGAGAATCTCCAAAAGGCTCATTGAATCTTTTATCCCTTCTTACATGTCAGACTATATGTAAAGACTAATTGCAAATGATTATATTCTGTAAAAAAAAAAAAAAAAGCATTGTAATTATAAGTTTATAACTTTCCACTTTCAGCATGATTTTGCTGTGTAAATTTCCAACAGCTGGATTGTTTAAACTAAAACTGTGACACAAGTAAACAGAACATAAATAAACACAAAGTTGTTTTTTTCTTTTTTATGAGATATCAAAGAGCAATAAACTGGATATAGAGAGTGTGTATTGGTTTGACTGTCAGAAGTAAGAATCCTCCTGAATGTTGTAGATAAAATATTGGTGATAAAAAAAGTTCCTCTTAAATGTTGTATAAGAACTGCTTGCAGAAAAGATACAATTTTTGGGTGAATTTCAATTATGAAAATTGCTGTGGGTATATATGGACAATGGAAAAAAAAAAAACCAAGACGGAAATGGATGTCTTACCTGTGTATGTTATGTGAGAGCTAGATAATACCCTTGGTAATAGATGTCCATAAGAAGAGTTTAGTTTTTCATAAAAAGAAAAGAAAAAAGTGATGGTTCAAGAACAAATGCTGGGTGTAAGAAGAGAAAGTCGTGCCCTTACTTAGGTCATAGGTTGGCATAACTCAACTCAAGCAGTCCATGTAGCTTGTCAGAGTGTTTATAAACATAAGAAGATAGCTCATGCCTTCTTTTTAGCCGATGAAATAGAAGATAAAATAATGATACCCATACATCTATATTTTTTAAACACCTAACTAACACTTATAATTTCTCTATCTCTTTTTATGTCACATCATAATATCTATAATATTTGTATTTTTCTTTATATTTTCTCTCACACTAAGTATAATAGCATATTAGGTATCCATAAATATATTTTTTCAAGGATAGATTATAAGAATATATAATGTTGCCACTAATAGCATATTGGATTAACTTCTTTCTTGTAGACCATTCCTAATGTTCGCTATAGTATAAGAATATATGACGTTGCGACTAATTTCTCTTGAGACAAAATTCAATAGCCAAACTACAACCATCTTGTCACGTTGCCATGCATGACATCAGACCTTAGTTTCATCAAATTATTAACTAATGTTGCCATATCAACAAAACCAAGTTAATTTATTCCAGTCTAGAATATGGCTATGAGGGCCATTAGCATGGCTCTTCTACTTGTGTTCTAATTAATTGTTACCTACCAATAAAAAAGAACGCAATGAAATGGCTGTTCTCCTCTCCTTAATTTGTTATAAACGAGTGAAGTCTTGACAACTTGCCAAATCATAGGGGACTTGAACATCATATGGATAAGTCCTTTGAGGATTGAACAACCTAGATATGAGTTCCAGTTTCACTGTTCGTAATTCTCGGCTTCTAAGACTACACCTACAACCATATGAACAACCACAATATAAGGATTAGGTTCTGTTGCAATGTTAATGATCTCTTGAAGAAAGGATCGGAAATTAGAGAGTAACTATTTAACTAGCAATGATAATGACATCTTAAAAAGAGGGGATTTAATCCAGACACAGTTGCTCGAAAAATTTGCCATTGTAGAATTCAAATGAAACGAAAATGCCATTTAGCAGGAAAAGGAGCAACAAATTGGAACAAAATGGGATAGAACATCCATGACACTGACACTAATCACCAATCAATGAACATGGATCAACAACAATTGAAGGTCTGAATCTAGTAAGGATGTGAGAAACGCATGCAACTTCGTTACCCGATATCAGACCTGACATTTGGGCAACTTCGATCAATAGTTATCGAGAATATCAAGCACAATGACTATGAGAATATCATTAAAAGGATTTAAAGAATTGCCTTCAAGTTTTATTCTATTTCTCCTTATATCTCACATTATCTTATAACAAAAATTGTCGAACAGGGACTTTAATTATAACATGACTTGGAAATCCCATTAGTGACTTTAAATTAGAACATTATACTTTAATTTTAAGACTTATATTGTTTATATTTCCTTGAGATAAAAAATATCATACTTTAATTTTATAAATTAAGTTTTCTCAAAAATTAATAATATTTTTTTGTATATTAAGGATGTTTTCAGTTAATAGTTGAAGACTGGTATATATTGGAGACATATGATGATCATGAAAGCGAATTTAAGTTTTTTCAACAATATCTTCTTCATAAACAAAGCTAGAAATCAAACATTAATCAATATTCCTAAAGGATTTAATTACCAAATGTCTTGAATTTATTAGTTTTCAAAACTAATGGTACAAGTTTAAAACTAATTATCAACAATTATGAAATGTCTTAAGAATTTGATTAAAATAAAATATAGGTCTACAAAGACTGATCACAAACTCGACTATGTTTGGATTGTTGTTCGAGCAACTCCAACCTACGTTTTCAAAAGCACTGCTTTTGATACTTTTGCGATGAAGGAGTATTTGACTTAATTTGCATTGTCGCAATTCCAACAACAATATAAACACATGCGCCTAGTTAAACAGATTTAAACATAAAACAAAAAGAATTGAAACATGTAAACAAACTACTTATTCAATTAGTTTGCTCTAGTTCTCATATTGGTACTTTACTTGACGTATTTTGAACTTTTTTTTTTATTTTAAAAGAAGTTGTATTTTTTTTTAGTTTTATGACTTGTTGACTAAACTTGAATCAACTCAAATTTAATTGAATTGATTCGTCTATTGAACATTAAAAATGACGTAATTCGATTTGTGTGATTTGACATAAAATTTTCTCTAAGTGACATTTATATATATTTTTAACATATTTTAACCTCTAAGAAAATAATAGTTAATTTTTAAAATAAAATAAGATGGTGTAAGTTAAGAATATCCTAAAACAAAGAATGCAATTTATTGAACTCAAATATTTAAAATAACAAAAGTAATTGCCATTATATATCAAAACAAAATAAAACTAGAATAATTTGTCTCATTATTATTATTTTGCAATTAATAATATTTAGTTAAATTTGAAAAGCTCCGCAATGATAAGTAGTAACTTGAACTTGGCAACATAGTTTAAAAATCTGATCTAACTTAGTTGGTTGAATCAGTCTAACTGAAATTCTATGGTATAATCAAATTAGTTTGGTTATTAGATCGATTATATATCTGGTTTGAGATGATCCAATCAAATATGATCAGTTTGAGATAAACTAAAGGACTCAGATCGGTTTTTAAAACTCATTTTGTGTAAAAAAATAAAAAAATACTTCAAAACACTTAAAAAATCGAGAAGTAATCATATTATTAAATTATTATTTATGAACTTATATTATCAACTTTAATATTCAATTATTATTTTAAATTTTAAAATATGAATAAATTTTTTTTAATTAAATAATGTTAATTATATACTTATATATAATACATACATATATAATTTTAAATTTTTTAATATATACTAAATCAAATCTAATAAATTAATTACCCATTAATCGGAGCACTGACCTCATATTGGACCGGGTGTCATAAATGTGATTCGCAGTGTTTTTTTTTTTTGCGAAGTATATATGATATATGATAAACGAATAAAGACAAAAAAGAAGAGTGTATTTGGAGGAAGGAAGGTAAAGGAAGCCAGAGGAGATGGAAGAAGAGGGTTCTCAGCAGCCACAGTTGGTGCTTGCCGAGAAGCTATTCCTTCTCCGACAACCCGTTCAAGACATTGACAAGGTTCGCTACAAGGAGGATGTTTTCACTCACATCAAGGAAAACGGTAACTCTCTTTCGCTATCTCTCTCATCCCCTTTCGATTTTTTCCCATCTGAAACATGTTCTCCCTCTCCTTTCTGTTCAGAGATGGTCCCTTTGTACGAGACCCTAGTCGCCGATTCCGTGTTGGACTTGGATCGTGCCCTTTTGGACTTCATGCGCGCTAAAATTGAAGACGAGCTCACCAAGCTCGACGAAAAGTGAGTTTCTCTCTCACTTTACCTACGATGCTTGCGCCGAACCCCATTCGGGGTTTCGGATTTGAAATTTACTAGGTTAAATTGGGAATCTGAAGGGAAAGTAATGGAGACTTGTACCAGCTTAGGATATATGATTCTAATATGTTAATTCTTTTTTCTAATTAACCCACCGTCTTTCACGAGATTTGTTTATTTGAATTACACAAATGTATTTTGGTTCGATTTATTTTATTCTTATGAATCTTACCGTCACTGGCACCTAGGTTATGGAATTTAAGAAATAATGTGCTGAATGCCTGGTTCTTAAGTGTGTTTGAAGTTCTGAAGTTATTGCAGTTGCTCTAGATAATGTTTTCAATTCTTGTGTTGAATTCAATATGAAAAGTTGAGTTCCATGCTGCATTATTGAGAATTGGGGGAGAGAATATGTTATCATAGTCTTAGTTGGAGAGAACAAGCCTTGGGAACACATGACTTTCACCTAAGTATGTGAAATGCAAATTTTAGCAAGAGATGCAATAGCTGTAACTTTGAGGTAATTATTGGAGAACATACAATACCACAAGTCACACATTTTAGGTCAATCACAGGATCCAACGGGATGGAGGAAATATAGGAATGCTTGGATGTGGTATGTCATTGAAAAGTACCACACAAGCTTAAAGAAAGATTTCACTGTACTATAATGCATGCAATGCTATATGGGATTGAGTGTTGGACAATTAAGAGTCAACTCAAAAGTAAGCTTAATGTCGCAAAAATGGGAGTATAATGATGGGGGATTAGGTACTAGGTACTCAAGGTAAGATAGGATTAGGAATACAATCATTAGATAGAGAATGGAAGCAGCTCCTATTGTAGAAAAAATGGTGAAGTTTCATATTTAGATGATTGGGGCAATCTGCAGAAACACCTGTATGGAGGGCTGACCAGATGGAAGATAGTCCAATAATCGGAGGTAGAGGGAGACTAAAGAAAACTATAGGTCAAACCTTCGAGAGGGACTCAGAGGTAACTGGTCTGAGTCTATCATTGCACTTACTACTATGAGAGAGAAATCTATAGCATCATATGATCCATGTAGCTGATCCCTCCTAATGGGAAAAGGCTTGGTTGTTGTTGTTCTTGTTGTATGCATAAGTATATGATTAAATATTTGGGTTATTTCATATTATAAGTTCATGTTATACCCAATGTTGCCAGTGGCTTATGGCTAGCAATGGCAGCAAACCCCAAAACATATATGATGCATTGAGGATGGTATAGTAGACACTGTAGTTAAGCAAGACATTTTTTTGTAATAAATGTAAACATTGTTACATAGACCTGAAGGATAAGTAAATAATATCTTATTTAATGAAAAATCATCATTAAACAGATTTATATTTCAACCAAATCAAGAACAGTAGAAAAAGAAGAAAACAAAGGTCAATTCAGAATAAACTGTTGATGAAAAGTACTTCAGAGACAATTTTATAGGATGATATGAAATTATGAATTGCTTTCAAGAAAGAGGGGATCAATAAAGACACATTTGTTTGGCTCCAAAGATGTAGTGCTTTGCATGTTAGTTTGAGAGTTCGTTCTGCTGTGTTTTCCGTGTTATTTTGACAAAGAAAAAGCTGAATGACCATTGTGTCCCATAAAATCCCAAAATCATGGGCTGACTGAGAAAAAAAAAAGGTATAAAATATACCAAAATCTACCATTTTTGCTCCAGCAGAGCAAACACAATAGCACCACAATCAATGTCCACCACACCTGAGGAGGCTGCCATGATTCTTCCTGATTGAAGCTATCACATTATGATCCCTTCCACTTGTCTATGAGGGCCAAATCTACAACATTGATTGTATCTCTTAGAGGCTAGAAATCTTGAATCTCGATGCATGAAATTTGGCCCACCTCTACAGCAATAATGAATGATTCACATGCTTTAGATAGATTCCTCTTTTTATTCTAGGTTGGAAACAATATTGTTAGAGTGAAAAGAAGGAAATATCAATATATCTGCAGAAAACTAAAAAAAATATGATACTAGGAGAATGAAAAAATGCTGAGACTGGGATAGATGTATTGCACTTGCATTTTCCATTTTGTGATTCCTTAGGATGCAAACTACGATTTCAATAGTGTCGAGTCTAATAATACTTGCAGTCATGATAATACATGTGGATGCCTCTTTTTAGGATTGCTGATGCTGAGGAAAACTTAGGAGAGAGTGAAGTTCGTGAGGCTCACTTGGCAAAATCCTTGTTTTTTATCCGGATTATGGACAAGGTATATAACAATTATAACTTGCTTATTTCCTATCTGCTACTGGAATCAAATTTTGATAGTGCTCTTTCTTATGTACCAGGAGAAAGCCTTGGAACATCTCAAGATAACAGAAACCAAGACAGTTGCAGTTGGCCAGAAAATGGACTTGGTGTTTTATACATTGCAGCTTGGTTTCTTCGACATGGATTTTGATCTCGTTTCCAAAAGCATTGACAAAGCCAAAAAGTAAGGCTTTGAATTACAAACATCTGTAGTTATGCCCTCTGCCATATTTTTCTGTTAGGAGTTGGTTTTCTAACTGTTCACATCATGGCGGCAGCTTGTTTGAAGAAGGTGGTGATTGGGAAAGGAAGAATAGGCTGAAAGTGTACGAAGGCCTGTACTGCATGTCCACTCGAAATTTCAAGAAGGCTGCCAAGTTGTTTTTGGATTCTATTTCAACCTTTACCACCTGTGAACTTTTTCCCTATGACACCTTTATATTTTATACAGTTTTGACCAGCATTATATCATTGGATAGAGTTTCCCTAAAGCAAAAGGTATGCTGATTCTTTCTTGTGATCATTACACTATTTATCTTTTTCTTTTTTACTGTTGTTATGTTTCTTGGCAAATGCTCTGAATATTATTAATTATTAACTTGGGTTAATTTGCACAGGTAGTGGATGCTCCAGAGATCTTGACAGTGATTGGCAAAATCCCATATCTTTCAGAGTTTTTGAACTCCTTATATGATTGTCAATACAAGTCTTTTTTCTCAGCATTTGGTGAGCTGAAATCTGCCAAATTGCAGTAATTTAGTGTTTTTTTTTTAGTTTTCACTCTTCACTGGAGTCATTTTATGCTATAAAGCTAATTTTTTGCGGTGTTATAGTTTGAGAGTCTGGAAATCATCCAATGTACAATAGGAACTTCAATGTCATGACACTTAATTCATTCTTATGTGTTTAGTTCCATGCTAATAGTTTTGTTTTGTTTTGACATTTGTTTCAGCTGGCCTGACAGAGCAAATTAAGTTGGACCGCTATCTGCATCCACACTTCCGATATTACATGAGGGAGGTCAGAACCGTTGTTTATTCCCAATTTTTGGAATCTTACAAGAGTGTGACAATTGAAGCCATGGCAAAAGCCTTTGGAGTGACAGAGGATTTCATTGATGTGTAAGTAAATACATTTCACAGACCCTATTTGTTTAGTTTTTAGATGTCATAGAAGGCAACTCAATACATTTTTTGCTTCCAGGGAGCTATCACGCTTTATTGCAGCAGGGAAGCTTCATTGTAAGATTGATAAAGTTGAAGGTGTTCTTGAAACTAATCGCCCTGATGCTAAGAATGCTCTTTACCAAGCAACTATTAAGCAAGGGGACTTCCTATTGAATCGGATCCAGAAATTGTCACGTGTGATAGATCTTTAGGTCATTTTTTGCATTTTAGACTAAAAGTTTATTGGAAAGGCAGAGATAACGACAATTTCACGGTATTTTACTACGAGGGTGAGGCACGGCATTTCTGTAGTCCATTTGATGTGCAAATATGATTAATTAAATTTGCCAAATCCAAATATATCAATCAGTTTTCAATTGTTTGTGATGAATGTATTGATCATCTGCTTGCGAATAGGATATGACTAGCCCACATGGCACATATGTTCACACGTGCACGAACACACATGTTTGATCATTGTACTTTGTGTATGGCGACTTTTGTTTCCCTGCTATTCCTACACCCGATTTCCTCCGAGTCCTGCTAGATAGAAATGGAGAGTACTTGATAACCCTATATAATCGGTGAGTGTGCAACGTTTTCTTCTACATGTTTCCCTTCTGATGGAATGAGGCTCAAAGAGATGAAGACTACCATACCATGGCTGTGCCTATATTCGTGCGACCATGGGGCTTAGACTATGATCTCTATCTCTCACCAGTCACAACGCACACAAGGACAGAATGACACTGAATGTCGCATACCATCCTTGTTATGTGACCTAAACCCGTTTTCTATTTCAAAACATTAATAATAATAATGTGTTTACTTTTTTATTTTATACTTTTACATAAAGTATTAGGATATTTGTAAGATATATCACTACTCTCAAAAATAATATTATTAAGGTTCATAAAATAGAAAGCTATCATTTAAATTCCATATTATTATTTTGATCTTAATTGATTAGATGGTAATGTGGTATTTGTATATTCTAAACAAACGAAGAAATTTAGAAGAAATAAAGATGGGGGCATTTACATTTAGAAGAGATCAAGTTACTTTAGAGATAATTCTTAGTAAAATACTTCGTGTATATATTCAGAGTGTTCATCAAATCAAAATAACTTGATGAACCTACTAATTCACACAATTAAACAAATTTAAATGACATTTCTACCCTTTTTATACTCACTGTACTTATTTGTCATGTAAATATTAAATTGTCTACATATAAAACTTAAATGAAAATTATTTACAAACGTAAAAATAAAGAAATAAATACAAATTAACACATAATAATTAAAAAAAAATCTTGACTTTATGTTAAAATGTTTTAAACCCAGTTTTAAAAATACTTCAAAGAGTTTTTAACTATTTTATTTACAAAATAAATTTAAATTCAAACGTGTTAAATACTAATTAATTGAATGTGAAGAACGTGTTTGTTCGAAAAAAGAGGTGAGATGGGACCAAATTATCCAGCGGATAGTAATGTTTCCAAGGACATTTCCACTTTTTTTCAGTATCACAAATAGCAGGATTGCAAGCAAGGTAGTACAAGTGACAGATAGAAAGAGAGTTGTATCCATTCCATTTGCTGGTTTATCATTTATGAGCCACAAACTTGACACCGAGTTAAAAACGTAGCAGCAATAGCACACAATACATCGTATTCGTGTGAGCATACGATGTTGCCTCCTTTTGCTGTCGATATCAACGGTATAAAAGATAAGCTCACTTATCAGTTCCGCCCTTGGCAACGCTCCTTCCAATTCTGGGTTCGAGCCATTGACATTTACACCGGTTACAAGGTCTCTCACTCTCTCTCTTTCTCTCAACACTATTGTTGTATTCATTTATTTCATACATGTTTTCTCTTCAATTACTTTATTCATTATTGTTCAGGTGTTTCAAGTGAGAGTGAATTTCGTCAAAGATGCGCAGAAGCAGGAAGCAATGTGGGAGAAGCAGCACGAGCTTGCCGCCGATAAGATTTTCGCCATGTGCTACGACCTTGGAGGTTTCTTCCTCAAGGTCTTCCAACATTTTTGTTTTTCCATTCCTCGTTTTTTCAATTTTATTTATTTCTCTCCTTAATTGTTTTCTTTCCTCGATTAGGAGCCATTGACCATCAATACCCTGGAATTTTGTTTTTTTGCATTTCCTTATGATTGTTTGTTTTGCTCATCCTATGGAATTGATATGATACTAAATGTGGTACAGATTGCTCAAATTATTGGGAAGCCCGATTTGGCCCCGGCTGCCTGGGTGAAAAGGCTTGTTACGCTATGTGATAGGGCTCCTCCAACCCCTTTTGATGTGGTGAAACTAGTGCTGGAGAATGAGCTGGGACAGGGTATTGATGATGTTTTTGAAAGGTTCGATGTCGAACCCCTTGGTTCTGCTTCAATTGCTCAGGTCCATGTCAAACTTCTCACCTGCTATCTTATTTGTCACTGCCCTGCCCCTCAGTAATGGTTGTCATTTGAATTGCACTAGTATTCTTCTTTCTTCAACATCAAGTGTTTATGCATGCTTGCACTGATTAATTACAACACTAGTTATGGATAACAATTTAAGTTCCTGTTGCTGCCTGGAGCCTTGGAGGGGAGGGGGGGATCAGCTACTGCTGCTACGGTGGTTAGGGTTAATTGTAACTCGTAAGGCTACTCCAAGTGTCTCCAACACCTTAGTTAGTGTTTATCAAATGAGGTTATACTGTTTACTGTTTCAGCTAAAAGGAGAGACATACCTGAAAAATAAGTAAGCTCACTGCTATTTATAAGAGGCAAAGATTTCGGGGACAGGTGATACCTTTGGGAAGGGGTATGCAGCATGTACTGGCCCATGCCATTGCTATGCAATTATTTGAGTGAGATTTTCTGTTACAGTATCGGAAGATAATGCACGTCCATTCTGTTATAGGAGAATATTTTAGATGGGGTTCCTTTGCTATGTAGTGGGTTTCTTGTCTTGGGTGATAATTGATTGGTTGAGGGGATACTGGGTTTACCTAGTGCTCTTCGTAATACTCTGGTGGATCAGCCATAGGGCTGGCATGGTGGCAAGGTGGAACAGCAATAATATCAAATAAAAAAACTTCGTACCCCATTGCCCAGAGGCTCTTCGCTATGAAATAATGATTGGATTTTTTTTATTCAATTCAATCTTATAAAATTAATGCTTTTTTGGAAATAAAATGGAATAATTTTTCATTTTTTGTTTTATTGAAACATGGAATCTTATAGATAAAAGAACAGTTTGTAAAAATTCCCTTTTGGGTGGCAGAATAATTTTGAAGTATCAAAACCTTTTTGGGTATGTAGCATTGTATTTTTTATATTGCAAAATCTAAATCTATTTGCTTTGCTTCTTGGGGTTCATATTCATGTCCATATCTCATAAAAGCCCTCTGAAGGGTGATTAGTCACTAAAAGAATTATATTTTGCAACAGTCTTCAACTCTATATTAGGATTTAGTACCTTGTAACTGAAATATATGTCTTGTGTGAATATTAGGTTCATAGAGCAAGACTGAAAGGTGATACAGGTGATGTTGTTGTCAAGGTAAATGAACCTAATAAGCCCAATGGATTTGAGATGCCAGTAAACCTCTGATTCTGATTTCTTTTGCATATAATAGGTTCAACATCCTGGAATTCAGGATCTGATGATGACGGATATCCATAACTTGCAAGTGTTTGCATTGTACATGCAAAAAACAGATATCAAATTTGATCTATATTCAGTGACTAAGGAAATGGAAAAACAGGTGGACTTAATTTCTTTGCTAGATTTCTTCTTTAATCTATGTGAATTATTTGATTCCCACCTGTTTTCTTTCCGTTTTAAATGGGTTTGTTTATTAGTAGCATCCTAATCAAAGAAGAAACACATTGCTGAATTTGTTTTTCAATTATAGATTAATGTAGAAGTTCATATAAAGAATAAAATGTACTGTGTGCCTTCATTATGAGTGAAATGTATGACAGATTGGTTTTAGAATTTGGATGCAATTCATACTAGAAACATGCAATGAGTTAAAAAGAATATTATACAATCAAGTGGTAAGGAAGTTCCAAACATATCTGACCTTTTTACCTAATTGTTTTGTGCTTTTGAATGAGTAACATTAAATGATTTTTTTGTCCAAGGGAAAGATGTCATCACTCTTACAGAGGTATGTTGGAGTATTTTGATATTAAATCTTAGACTTAGTCTTTGTGAATGCGACTATTGTACTGCTAGAGTGAATGTTCATTTAATAATTGACTATATCACTGATTTTTCTTTTCTATATTGTGTTACTAAGGAGGTTTTGGGAGGAAAATAGGAATTTACACTTTAGCATGCTTTCCTTTGTTTTTGCTACATATATTTTGTTTAAAAGCAAGTTATTACTTCCGTAAAGGAATCTGAACAAGCATCTTTTATTGGCATGTGAATTATGTACAGAATACTGGACTAAAAGTGCTTTATTTATAAACATAGTTTTGATGCTTGAGAAAACACCACTGGTTTACCGCCTTCTACCTTCTGTTGATTTTGATTGTCTTAGGAATTTATATAAATTATTTAGTTTCTTTTCCATGGTTATATAGCTTCATAGTCATGCTAATATTGAGGTTCTTCCTGCAATTTATCATGACAAGTTCTGAACATCTACTTGATGATTTGTGACATTTTAGATTGGATATGAATTTGACTTCACGAGGGAGGCTAATGCGATGGAAAGGATTAGAAAGTTCTTGTATGAAAGTAACAAAAAGACTCCTGTTTTGGTGCCGCGAGTAATACGAAATATGGTTACTAGGTATATGATGCAGTTTAGCATCTTACATAATCTTGACAAGATAGCATTAGTAATAGACAATAATGCTTAACTCAGTATATTATTTTCAGAGGGTAGTGCTAGCTATTAATTTGTTGGACTTAGTGCGTACGGCTGTTTTAGAAATGATTGATATTTTCTTAAGTATAGTTTTTGTCTCCAAAGTCCAAAATTACATGTTAATGCCTGGCGCTAGCTTTACTAATTTCTGTATGTTATCGTGAGTTTTTTTAGCAAACTAGTTTTGCTAATTGAATAATTTAGGTAATATTTTGTTTTTTTGGAGTTTCAACAATATTAAAAGTAAAAATAATAGAAAAATTAGAATGGTAGGGCACTGTTAAGTTATGTGGCAATCAGTATCTATAATTCTATGTTGTGCCTCAAGCATGTCATCATTAACTTTTCAGCTTTCCATAGCAACCATTATATGTTATGAAAAGACCCTTTATTGATAAAAACAAGGTTAAACTGTGAAAACAATAAAAAAAAATATCCACCATGGAAAAATATTTTTCCTATTTTACATGTTCGATCATGATGACTTAATCAAATAGACAAGAAAAGTACAACACTTGGCTTGCTAACATGCTCCTTCTAAACAACAAGTGGGTGTATGTTAGCAAATATATTCTTGGTTAGATTTTTACTCACATATTTTAGTTGTGAATCTTGTGATAAGTTTTTTTAAGTAATGATGTGCTTCTTGGATTGTACAGAAGGGTCCTAGTTATGGAATATATTGATGGGATTCCTATAATGAGCCTTGGTGATGAAATAGCAAAGAGGGGCATAAATCCTCATGGCAAGGTTGCAGCAGCAGCTAAACAGTAAGCTCCTGAGCTATATATCCTAAAAGTAGTCTTTTACACCACACTTTTGTTTTAGTTAATAACTTACATGACCTAAATTCTGACTTATGACATTTTCTTTTAGCTCTCATCTTTTTTAAATCATCAAGATAAACTTATTCATTCACCCGCAGGTGTCTTTTACATAGAAAAATAAGTTTGAGAAGGAAAGTAAAACTAGGGGGCTAGGATGTCCTCCAAAAGAAAAGGACATCATAAACAAGAACAAAATGCACCAAGGTTTAGTCATAATGTAAAATGGTCACTACTCGAATAAACCATGAGAAGAATGTTATGTCATAAACCTAATCCTATCCCATAATGAGTTGAAGAGATCAACAAGGCCTTAAAGATGTGAGCATTCAGCTTCAACTAAATGCACCAAAGTAGAATTTGCATGTTTTCTGCCAAAACCTCTTTAACAAATAATCAAATCATTTTCTTTTAGAAACATACCCTGAATAAAACTAATGAATGTGTCTGCTTGCACTTATTTTTTTACTTAAAAACATTTCAATTTTATATGGATGATAATTATCTTTAAACTTTTACTATTGAAAAAGGGAATACAATAAAATTAGGAACCATCTAACATTGAATTCCTACAATGATTTTTTGTTCCACGATCAAATGTATATACAATACTTTTAAAATATGTAAGCCATACATTTGGCGCAAAAAATAAACAAGAAAATTGTTATACTTAACCAGATTTGATAAATCTTGGCACTCATTCAACTTTGAACATATTTGGTTGCTGTCCTAAATCCTAATTGTTTTAGGCAATGTACACAAACGTCAGAATCAGATAACAAAGGGGAGATGGAAGTTTTAATAACAATAACACCAACTTTTTCCCTGAAGATTTATAATATAGATGATTTTTCATATGTATTTTTAGGTGTATTACACTATTAACTTGTAAAAGTGCAGGAAAATTCTTCAAAGCTTGACTCTAGCATATGGTCAAATGATTTTGAAAAGTGGATTCTTCCATGCAGATCCTCATCCAGGAAATATCCTGATTTGTAAAGGATCAGAGGCAAGTCATCAGCTATATTTGTTTTCTAATATCTCTCTAACTGTTATTTCATCTCCAGGTTAGTATCGTACAGTTAATTGTAGAGATGTTTTAATCAAGAGGAATTATATGGAAATGACTGTGATAGTGGGTAGAATATTGAGAATTAGTTTTAGACAACAGTGTCTAATTTTTTATTTTTTAAACTCACCATCCTAATGTAGTAACTTCCCTCAATTCAGGTTGCCTTGCTAGACTATGGACAGGTGAAGGATCTCCCAGATCAGTTGAGGCTTGCCTATGCTAATCTAGTTCTTGCAATTGCTAACGGTGACCCATTAAGAGCTTCAGAGAGCTATAGGTTCTGAAACATGCATTTAAGTCTTATCTATATAATGCTATCTTGTTTGTTGAAAATAAGAAAAGAAATAAATATCTTTGCCAATACAGTTACAAGCTGAACTAGCAGTGCTTCTGGGAATAGATAATGAAAGCAAGGATTAATTGATGTAGAATATAATATGACTTTGGTTACAAATAAATTTCAGAGTTAAAGAGAGAGAAAGAATTAAGGGAATATTGGAAAAAAATGAAAAATCTATATTACTTATTTCTTCATTGTTAACAAAAGATTTGATGGCTTTCTAAATTGCCCTCATTATACCAAGACAAAAGAAACTGGATTTGGCTCTTCTAAAGTGAGAAAGTAAGAATGTATTTACCCTTAATTTAGATTAAAATATCTCACAAACTTAACCCACTTCAAGTCAAGCGTGGATGCTCCCATAATTTCTCACTTTGTGGAGCCAAATCCAAGAAACTGTGACTTGAATCTCAATTTGTGTGGACTAAAATTGAAGCCTCAAACCATGAATGTATATGAAACATAGTAAACATTAATCACAAAATCTAATGCCCATATACCTTGGTATCCTTTCCTAAAGTCGATTTTTTCCTTATTTTATCTGTCACTATAGATGTTAAAGTGTTTCACCAGAATGGTTTACTGCTAAAAGCCTAAAATATGGATTATGTGAAATATCAAATATGAACTTCCTTGGAGGATGGTTGACTTTCAACTTCATAATTTTGAATTGAAAATGACACAGTTTGTGGGTATGTTCAAATCAAATTATCTAACTGCTTACTTTTGTTTTATAGGGAGCTTGGTATAGAAACCTTTAGCAAATGTGAAAATGAGCTACAAGAATTGTTTAAACTAGCACAGACAATGTTTGATACAAAATTGCCTCCAGGAGTGGTAATGCTGCAACCTTTCTCAGAGGAATCTTCAATTAAAAAAGTTGCTGTTCAGGTATGTTAATAGAATCCAACTTTCCATTTCCTAATTGCTCTTGGAGAACACAGTTACAGGGGAGTAGGGGACAGATCAGTGTATAAATTTTGTCTTGTTATTCTGTTGCACATTGAAAGTAAAAAACCAGAGGTTAAGGTGAGAAAAAAGAGAGGGGTGGAGGGCGGGTTGAATACGAAGGGAAGAAGCCCAACTATACTGAAACAAATCTAAGTTTTTAACTCCCCTCATCATAACCTTTGAGAAATGTCCCAACAGTTTAATATCATATTTTGATTGTTTTGGTGAATCTGTGTACAGATAGTCTGGTGCTTCTGAATGCTACAGTAACTAAAATGTGAAAGAAATAAAAAAGTCTAGTCTCTTTTATGTCCAAGGTTGGTGGTGGCAAACCTTTTTATGACGACTCGGTAGAAGAAAGTATGTTGGCACTCTGAATCAAATTATTAAATAATGCAGTAACTATTGATGCGTGCTAGTTAATGGTATTTATAGTGATGGAATAAGAAGGCAATAACTTGTTAATTTATGCTGCTACTTTTTACTCACTAAATTTTAAATTCTTTCTGTGCCTGTTTATGATAGTCTTTTCCAGAAGAACTGTTTTCTGTACTTCGGACAGTGCATCTACTGAGGGGACTTAGCATTGGACTTGGAATCAATTACTCTTGTGCAGAACAGTGGAGACCCTTCGCAGAAGAAGCTTTGTCCCGAGCTGGCAGATTAAAACGTGGCACTGTGACTCTTGCTTAAGACAGGCATTTCTGAATGGCATGCCTTACATGATTTCTAGTATTATCATTCGTTGGTTGCTTCTGATGTGTCTATTTCATATGAAGATATCTCTCCATCCTACTAAACCAACTACATCTAGTTATGATGTCACTTGATGTTTTCACAGGTAAGGATGTTAAGCCCAGAGGCAGCAAAATGTTGAGTAAAATATTTTTTTGGAGACACTAAATAGGCAGGTCTGGAT
The DNA here is from genome assembly GCF_000004515.6 of Glycine max. Lineage (NCBI taxonomy): Eukaryota > Viridiplantae > Streptophyta > Magnoliopsida > Fabales > Fabaceae > Glycine > Glycine max. The sequence goes on from NC_038241.2 coordinate 4,137,076, forward strand.
CAATCTAGTTTGTTGATTCTGATTCACTGGTAACTTCTTGTGTGACGTTTAGGAAAGGTAAATTCACATTATCTCTTAAATACGGTATATAAGTTCGGCATTGATTGCGATCACAATAAGATTTGGTGGTGCCTCAGCAAGTATTTTTTTATTTTTTTTTGAATTTTAGAATGTTTCGGGGTTGTACACATTTCACAGACAAGAGTAATTGCATTGCCATTAGCCCATTATTTGAAATTTTGTGAAGAATGTTTAACAACAGTATGCAGACTTCTAAAAAAAACAGGATGCAGTCTATGTGTATTTGATACTAGATCAATAGCCGTGCAACTCGATACAATTTTTAGATAGCCCACCCTTTTCTTAAAGTTTAAGAGTTACCTACACAAGCAACCGTATGCTTAAATTTAACTGCTCTTTCAGCTCCTCTAGTTCTAAATAAAAAAGTTTTTTTAATGTTGCTTAACAATTTAAGAAAAATAATTAGGGTGTGTTTGGTTTAGATGATAGAAATAAAGAGAATGAAAATAAAAAAAAATTGAATTAGAGTGTAAAAAGGGTGAATCCCATAAAAAAAAAGTACATAATTTCTCTCCAATATTATTTCCATCTTCACAAACAAACACAAACAGCCTTAAAAATGGCCTAACAGACTTACTATTCAGTGTGATTCACTTGATGAATTTTTTACAGAGCTTGTGCAGATACCTGTTTCATACGAAGCATAGTAATAGTAGTATATGACAACATTTTGAACTGGAGATTTAGCAGACCCCTCCTCTGCTTATTCATAGAGTGATAGAGTAATGACGAGCTTTGAATTTTCAGGGCTGCAGTCAAGTCTGTCTCTACTTATATGTCAAGTAATCCCTGTAAAAACTATGTTTAGTTCGACTTCACGTTTGTCAAAATCAAGAATTCAGATTTTCCACGTTAAGAGAAAAGCACCATAGAGTTGCTTCTAGTTTTTCATGTGCCACTAGTGATTTTGAGTAAATGAGTCCCTCAGCACCAATCCAATTTCAGCCTGACGTATGCAATGAGTTTAATTTAAAAAAAATGTTTTACAAAAATATATCCGATTTCCATCACAGTACTCAGCTGGGGGTTATTTAATTTTCATTTCGCCGCATTTTTAAGGACATGATAAATTGAAGTATTGAACCACACTTGTGTAGGTCGGCCGGGAACAGAAACATGACATGCAGTATTGTCTGTCAGGGAATTATCTTTTTGCATTTGCACCATCTAATATGTTATGCTGAAGTATACCTGTTTAACTTTGGAAAAGATTTTTTAATTTCAGAAAAGTGTTTTAAAATCCTTTTAGAACTTTAATCTCAAAATGTATTCAATATTCTTTTGAAAATATAATTCATAAACGATTTACAAAAGAGTAGTACAACAATTTTTACAATAATTTATATAACACCACTTTTTTCTCTCTCTATCATATCACTGACTAGATATTTAGATCTTATATTTCTCTCTCTCTTTTATCTCTTTCTATTAAAATTGTGTTGCACAAGTTATTACATAAATAATATTTCTTTATAAAATACTTGTGGAATTAGGGACTTGCAAAAATATCACATTACTTTTTCTGTTTCCTGAATTTAAAAGCCTATATAAGAGAGAACGAAATCATTTTTTGTTTTCATTTTCTATTTTTATAACAGAGAGCACCCCTTAAATTTCAGGGAGAGTTTAACACATTCTCAAATAATATAATTTTGAAAGAAACGACAACATACGCATCATGTTTAAATAGAGGTAATTTTAGGAATAATCATTAAAAAAACAAACAAGGGATGGTGTAATTAGAAATTAACAGAATCAAATAGCAATCGGGTAACATGGGTTAGGACCCAGCCCAAATAAAAAGCTGCTAACTGGTTTTGTGTCAGTGACAGTTTTATTTTTTCTAAAACAAAAATAAAATTCTCAAAAAGGAAAAACCAAAAGTCAATGGAAAAAGTGTGCGGAGTACGATTCCCGCTTTAACTCTGTAATTCAATCCCGAAAGGGCGCCAACAAATTCTGCTTCCTTCTCTATTTATTCATTTCTCTCATCTATGCAGATTATCCGACCCGGACCGACCCGACCCGACCCGAAGCGAGTTGCAGCACCGAAAAATGTTCGGCAGAATCAGAGCATCCACTTCGTCGCTCGACACCTTAGACGGTTCTCCGTCCAAGATTCTCAAAGACGACACTTTCTCCTTCTACGGTACTCTCTCTCTGTTCATTTGTTAATTATCTTAATTGAAAAAAAAAATACTTCAATGTTTAATTTCTGCAAGTTCAGATCCAGTATGAAAATTACCTGTTTTTTGTGGAGCAAAGTGTTTCTGTATGTATATTGAGTTGATAGAATTCTGATTAAGTTGGCTTCATTTCGATTCAGAGGCTACTCTCATGAAGCTAATGCTTGGTGCGCGACGCGATACGAGTGAGGTTACAAATGATTCTTCAGTTAATTCACCTTCTGCGGAAGAAGCAAATCTCAAGCCAGATTTTAATCCTGCAACAAGCACTTCTTGTTCCGAGACAACGATGATGGACACGGAGTCTGATAACGATAACTCTTCACCTAGGGTTACTGATCACGTTTCTAGTGGGAGCTCGGAACAGCTAAAGCAGAGCAACGTTTCCATTCTTCATTTCTTCAAAGTTAAGGATACCGGACAGGCCGGTGTGTCTTCTTCCGAAGAGGCAACAACGTCAATGCGGAATGGAAGTTCTGAATCTATCTCATCAATTTGTGTTGAATCTGATTGCAGAAGTGAAGTGGAAGGTGTTCAAATTTTGCAATATTGTGAAATGTCGGATTAAAGGTTATACAAATATTTATTACTCCTACTGCTTCTATCAGTTAAATGCCATGCTAAATATTTTTCTGTTGTGTTGTACTGTATCTCACTCTGGTTACACTTGAGTGTGGACCATGTATTGTTATATTAGATACACTGGTTTTTATACCAAAGTTTGGTAAATTAAGAGTGTGTTTCCAGTGAATAAATTAGATGAAGTTGCAAAGTTAGAGTGATTTTGTTGATGAGTAATCACTAAGTATTTTTGTAAGCATTCATTGAACCAATAAGCCTATTCCAATGAATTCTCGGAACTTAACTTGTCTAAACTTTTCCCAACTGAAAAAAAAAACCTCTTTTCCTGTTTTGCTCATCAATCTGGTTAACCGGATCGACTCAGCTGTATTTTCATGAGTAAATTTTCAGTGCATGTGCATTATGCATATTCTAATTTTCTTTAATTACAACTCTTGGTTGCTGGTGCCTGTTGCAGTGGCACTTTAGTATTCAGGTAGCACGGCATGACCCATTCAAATCTGATATGATAGAAAAAGGAAATGGAATGCCAGGAATAGGCTTGAAGAATAGTCAAAATGCAAAATTTTACAAAATTTGAGTAACTGTTTAAACTCGAAGGTTTAATGAAGTGCTACATTTGCCACTGAAAACAATTGATCAGGTTATTGAACCTAGAAACAGCAAGAATCATTGTAATTGGGCATCTGTGGTTTATTATTCTCTCAGCCATGGTGCTTGGACTGGGGTCCATTCGCATACTTCGCCTTCCTTGAACCATAGAGCTGCCATGCATGGAAATAACAGTTAATCAAGAATCACATTATTATGGGTAACATTTACATTGCAGCCCAAATTCCCCTAACTACTAAAAATTGTGCCCAATTCAATTGTATCTACCCAAAACTACACCAAGAATTAATGAAGTGGGAGGAATCAACAAAATAAAGCAAGAAAAGTAACCATTTACTATTTTTAGCACACCAGATTATTTGGTTTGCAAGACATTTTCAAAAGATTAAGAATATAATTTTAGATATGATTACATCATTAACAATGTAGATGGTAAGCTAATAGTCTAAGGCAGCAATTGAGTTACTGGCAAACTTGATGGTAGAAGTTCAGATTAATGGGTTGGATTATTGCATAGATCTTGACCATATGATGTATTCAATATATATTACAATTGCCTGTATCTTGATTGGATATGTATCTTGGTTCTTGAGCAAACTCTCAAACAGTTGCCAGTTTACATGACACAAATGAGTTAAATCGCAAACACTCATTGAAGTTACATACTCAGATTTATCCATGGTTTCAGCCTCAAAATGTACAGTTTTGGACCATATTCTTGTATACTCAGCTCAATGTTTAGCAATATATATTGGAATTATAATGCTAGTTTGAAGTTTCCACTGTTATTTTTATCATGTCAGGTCAATTATTGAATTATGTTCATATTTTAATACTTTTTTTAGGAGACATATTTTAATACTTTAAACTGCTTTATTATGAAGTTGTAATTTTGGATATTAGTAAGGATATGGTAAACTTATGTTTGGATACTAAGATATGTTTTCTAAACGATTAATTTTAAAGAGTTTGCAAGTGACCCTTATGGTTTGAGTTTACTTGAGTTTTATGACTTTCCAAAAATCTCAAGTTTACCATAATACAACAAAAACACTCCTACAATCACTACTCTAAAAGGTATTGCTCATTGTCATAAAACACTCTACTTTTTTTCACCATATGTACCCATAATGTAGTCCTTTCACCAGCATTAAACACTGCAGTAAAACATAATTTTATATTTGCAAAGTTCAGGTCCTAAGGTGGGTCTATTCCATAAATTTTTCTTGGAAATTCAAACTTGTCACCCAAGCAATGCATGACAGAAACCATAGCTGGTGAATAAAATTTAAAATTCAAGCTTTATTGTTTATCCATAATACTTCTGCAGTTCTGCACCCTTCTAATGTTTAAATCAATGGCTAACTTTTCTGTTCTCTTTCACAATTCACATCTATGTTTGTTGCATGTATTTGGGTTAAACTGGATAGCATAAGAGGCCTTACCTATTTCACGCTTGCCATTCTCAGGACTGTCACTGCCATGAACAACATTCCTGGCAAGTTCAACATAAAATCATGTCAATCCTAAATCTTGATACATATGCTATGAAGCCTATCTTGATTATTGACTGAGTGAAGGCACTCAAAAGTGAAAGTCAGCTGCAAAAGATTAAAAAAGTTGTTACCTTCCTGTCTGAACAGCAAGGTCTCCTCTTATTGTGCCTGGTTCAGCTTGAAGAGGATCTGTAGCCCCTATAAGCTTACGGGCCGATGCGACTACCCCAACACCCTCCCAAGCCTGGCAAACATAGCATCATATTAAACATTGCAAAAATGCAGGTGAAATTGGAATTCTATTGGAGCGAGTTATACCATACACACAACAGGACCTGAAGTAATATAGTCAATCAGCTTGGGGAAGAATGACTTTTGTTTTAGGTCCTTGTAATGCTCCTGGAACCATAAACAGTCACAATAAGCCTAATAATTATAATAAGCACATTAAAAAAACACAAAAGAATCAACATTACTGCAAACACAAGATGTAAGTCCACATTATATGGTTCAGTAATCAATCATTTAAACAAGGATACAAGAGATTTTGTAATTGGATGGTTGGAATCAGTTATTCAAGCATTCCATATTGTTGCACTTCATGCAACTACAATCAAATCAAATAGCATATGTTAACAATTATTAGACAAGTTATTTTTTTAATGTTCGATTGAAATCGTATACACAAAATGATTCTAACATACCTTTCAGATGATATAATAGTTAGAATATATCATAATACCTTCTGTGTATCTTGAAATGCCTTAAAAGATCTTTTTAACATATTGTATATTCTCATTGTTTTTCCTTGTTTACTTGGGGGAAAATAATCCTCTTTATCGTATCATTAATATAAATAGTCCACTGAGTTAATATTTTGTATTGATATCATTATATATCCTATTAATTTAATAGATTATTATTAGGAGGCTCCTTTCTCTATTTTCCTCCTTCCCTACCTAAAACCCATAATCAGGTCATGGTATCCACCTTGAAGAGACTTTCATGTCTCAAGTTTATGAGGCTCATTAAATAGTTATTCAACCCCACAAAACCCATATATTGTTTTTCTTCTCACTTTTATCACTCTGTTCCAGCTACATTTCGAACTGTAGAATTCTGTTCCAGCCCTGCTCTTACCACAGATTGGCATTGTTCGAACCTGTCTAACAACATGTTGGCTCTGTTCCAACCTGTCCTTTTGCAAATTAGCTCTAAAGAAAATATGGTTTGGCTCCTCTCCCATTGTGTGCCCTAATGAAGGTGCCTCTCCTGGTATGCACCTTTACAAGAGCACATCTCCCATTGTGTGCACTACTGCACTTACAGTTATTTTTATGTTAATTTGTAACAAGCTAAAGTTTATAGAGGGAGTGCTACCATTGTATCCTCTGTGCATCTTGAACATCTTAGAAGATCTTCAGAACATATTGTGGAATTAATTAGTTTTCTAACCAAGGAAAGAATCAATCTTTTCATCATATTTCCTTATTTAATTAAGGTTAATTGTATTCTTGGTTCGAATAGGACTATCGATTGAGTTAATAATTTGTATCATATGATATCACTATCATTATTGTACTCCATATCAATTTGATAGAATATTATTGGGAGCCTTCTATCTCTCTCTCTCTCTTCCTCCTTTCGTACCCGAACCCCATAATAATCCCAACAATAAGAAAAACCACTGTACTCAACACATGATATACATACACACAAGCAAGTATTGCAGCGAGTACAAACCTCAGCCAATTCCTTTGAGCACTGGAAGAGCTTCAAGCCAGTTAACTTAAACCCTTTCTTCTCAAACCTAGAAATAATTTCTCCCACCTAAAGTTGTCAAGCAAAGGTAGCCAGCCATGAGTAACCATTATTCAAAACAACAATGAGCTAAAGATCAGCATAATAAAAACAGATAAACATCTTTTATAACTTCAATTATTATTTTGTTCTCTATTCCTAAAACCAGAAGAACAAATTAGGAAACTTACGAGGCCACGTTGCACGCCGTCGGGCTTGACCATTATGTAAGTCTGGTCAACTTGTTCCTGCAAATTAGAATTAGAATAATTAACAATTACAACCACGCTTCTCATAAATCAGACTAAGAAAATTGAAATAGTTGAAAGAGAGAGGAAACCAGAGAAGCAATTAAGTGGGGAAGGAAAATGGCGGGTTTGGAGGAGGTTCTGGCGCGGAGGGTTTTAGCATTAGCATAGGGAGGAGGGTGATATAAGAAAAGATGGGATTGTGAAGGAAATGCTGTTAGGTGTTGATGAGTAGAGCGGAATAGAGAGAGAGTGGACTTGGGTGAGCGTGGAAGAGAGGATGTGACCCAAACACTTCCACACACAGCTTCCATCTCTGTCTGCGGCTGTGAGAGAAAACTACGGCTAAGAAGAACCAAAATTCCTCGCTCGCTCTCTCCTTGGATTTAATAGGATGGGATAGCAAGGAAAGAAAGCCACTTTTAAATACTTTTTTTATATATATATATAAGTTGTTTTTCCCACTTTATTACTGTATTTGTTTGGTTGATCTTTTATGGTAATACCTTTAATTATTATCTCATGTTTGAATAGACAGTCAAATTTTAGATTTAAAGAATTTAAGTGTCAAATTATTTATGTGGATATTTTTTTATTGATATTTTTCAAACTTTAAACATATTTTTTCTTGCTTGAGATATTTTATTATTTATTTATGTCGAAAACAGAAAATACAATTATTAAAGTATTCTTTTTTTTATTGTCAATATATAAGAATTAAATATATATTTTTTCTATTGTACAAAATATTGAATGTTTTGAGAATGGATGGACAAAAAATACACAATTTAGAAAACCTGATAACCAAAATTGAACAATTAAAGACGTTAAATTTTGAAAATTAAGCCAAATGTTTAAATTTTGTTTAATCACAAGTAAAATTTTGAAAATTATTAAAAAATATTAAATTACTTTTAAACTAACTTTTTTTTCATTTTTTTAACAGTTGAGTATAAAATCAATCGCTGCAAATAATCTTAAATCTTTTTTTTTATAGTTTGTTGTAAAATTTATTTTTTAAACAATTCAAATGAAGAAATATAAATACATTTTTCATTTAACATGGTTAAACTATTTTATATAATTAGTTATAACAACACTGATCTATAAATATAACTGATTATTGAATATTTTTCCAACCATTAATTTAAACACGCCCATTATTGAATATTCTGTGTACTTGGGTGGTGAATATAATTTGAGTAACGTTACATTCACTATATTTTTACAATTATCCTACATTTTTCTCCTCTATGACATCAAATATTCTGTGAGTAACTATGAACTTATGTCCTATGAATAGCTTATAATTTCACATTTCGCCCGAATGCACACCAAACAAGTTATCAATTTATTTCATCTTTTCGATCCCCGAGCAGCCACAACACAGAATTACTGGAAAAAGACATTATTCTCACACAAAGTTTTAGTGTGTTGAACAACACAATTTGGGTCCTAATTAATTCACAACACGCATATGAAAACAGATTATTTTAGCACACAACAGCTCCCATATATGAAACTGTTATTTATTGACACTGATCCCAGACACCAACTTTAAACTGCAAGGGACAGTGGAGATTGATGGTTATTCAGGTCAGCATTTCCAGCAAGAAACTGCAACAATAGGCCTCGATTTCCATCCAAGAACCAAACACCCCTTCTCTTCCACAACAGTATACCCCTCACAAACCTTGTTCTTGAGAAGCCACTGCTTCGCCTGAGCCACCATCTTAATAGGCGCAGCCTGAAACCCAGCCCTGCTCATTCTCCTCCTCCACTGGTCCACTCTCTCGTGTCTCTCCATCCTCAAAGGCCCCTCACAACTCACAATGTTCTTTATTTCCTCAGCAAAGTAAAACTGCTCCATCTTCGCCCTCTTAGTGTCATACTTTGGCAGCATAACATCCAACGAGTCAAAAATTGAAGAGTAATAGTGCAATGATTCCATAAACCTCCCTAGAAAAAAGGGTCCATTATGACTCGAGTCCTGCTCCACCATCACCAACACTTTGGGTCCAAGCCCGTGAATCATCTGCAGCACCGAATTCAAAGCCCCGCGGCTTTCCTTCACCACGCAATGCAGCTGCAGAATGCTGTTCACCACAAGAACCTCTTCTTCCCTCACTTTAATGTCCTCTGGTTTCAGATTTTCCAAATTCTTCTCCACCACGGAGAACTCCAAGTTGACGCCCAAATTGTTTGCATAAACGGAGAGTTCTTCTCCAATGGTTTGAAGCCTCTCACAGAGCCCCACCCCCGTGATCCGCAGGCGACGAACACGTTCGCCGCCTACACGACCGGCAAGATTCTGGATCAGACCTCTCCATTGGTGTCCGTGTCGTAGACCCAGGCTCATGCCTAGGTCCACGACATGGACAAAACTCTCACCCTCAAAGGCTTCCAATATTGTGGAATTAGCCAAATAGTGTCCGAACTGGATGTGCGGACACAGTTCATAAACCAACCTGAATGCTTCCTCCATTTCGTCTGAGGCCACGTCCATGATGTTCATCATGGAGGGCATCATGGGGCCAGCAGGCCCGATGGGCTGAATCAGATTGAGCCTCTCGATCAGGCCTTGGACGAAACAGGAAGCAACTCTTTGGAATGAGGATCCGAACACTAAAGCATTCGCTTTAAGTTCGGATAGTAATATGGAAGCGTGTGATTTGTCACGACAAGCCACCGCTTCCGCACATGCTATTAGAAGCTGAACAAGCCTCACTCCATCTGCACACCCATCTTCTTCGCCTCCACTACTTTCTGAACTGTTTGTATCTTCTACGGGTTCAGCTGCGAGATATCTTTGAGTGTAAGTCCGTATGTGATCTCTGAAGTGGAGCTTTGGTATGCTATTCCTACTACTGCTGTTGTTGGTGTTGAAGAAACTATGGCAATTAATGCTGTTATAAATAGGGAAGCACACGGTTCTCTTTACCCTTTTGTTATCCCTGACGATGGTGCCATCGCAAAAGGGGAAATCAACCAATGTAGAAGTGCTATTGATCTCCGAAATAGGTTGATGAGGGTAATAGCCATAGGCCCATAGATTTTCCCAGATATCAAAAGCTAGAGGTAGATTTTCCCCATCGATTTCTCCGTTGTAGGCACTATAAGGAGGAGGGGCCATTTAACAGTTAAATTTTTGCAACCTTTTTTCTTTCTAAAGATATTCAACAACGCTCTGAAAGAACGTTCGTCCAAATGATGTCAGTATATATAGCCACGGAGCTTAGCTTCCTCGTAGGTGCGTGATTATCTATGATACAATAGATACTGTCCTGTTGAAATTAAGCAAGGCAAACATTGCTCAATTAGATATCTCCGAAGCATCGTTTTTCCCAGGACTTTGGAATTTCGCGAAAGGTTTACGCTAATTGGCGCAACAATATAATACATTCCGTAATTAAATAATATTTGTTTATTTTGTGGCTTTCTATTTTGTCCTTTTCTTTGTCCTTTTCTTAAGAGAACCATATATATGTGCATGATAAAAGGTAGTTTTAACATTTAGTATTATTATAATTACTGCAGCGTAAATTGAACCAAATGAGTAGAAAATTTTCTATGGATGCGGCTGCGGCGGTTACTATTAGGACATCTTTAATCTAAGTTTTTTATATGGAATTTTAATTATTTTTTTATTTACGTAACATTTTATATGGTTGCTGCATTGTCATGTTATTTAAAAAACTTATCCACAATTTTATTTTAATACTGAAAAATCACAAAAAAACTTCAAAAAAATCCATATATTTATATTTTTTTAATTATAACTTAACTATTGTTCAAATAAAATACTTAATTCATTTTTTGAGTTTTTATGTATAAAAATAATAAATATGAATAATTGAAGAAAATATCAAATATCTATTAAAATAATTAATTCATTTTTATTTCTAATTATATTTTTTTTAACTTTCCTCAGACACCACAGTAGAACCACCACACACTACAACCCCTCTTTCTTGTCTTTTTTTTTTCTTGATCTCCCCCACTTCTTAGTTCCTTCATTCTTTTTCTCTTATTTTCTTCATCATGAACAAATCGTCGATCATCGCGTCACCACCATCCCAACCCTTCCCTTACACAACCACTGTTCCCCCTCGAGCCACCATTGTGGTCCCTCCCTCATGCAACCATTGTCTCGGCACCTTCCTCGTGCAACCACCATTAAGCCTTGAGCCACTGTCGCGAACCCTTCCTCGCACAACCACCATCGTCACTCCTTGATATGGTGAATCTGGTTTGTAACCTAAGATGGTTTTGTTTTGTTGGTTTTTATTATAGATCATTTGGGACGATTTTGTTTTGTTGGTTTTTATTCAAGATCTGAGATGGGATTATCTTTTGTTGTTGTAAATCTAGATTAATGTTAACCTTCTATGTTGTTGGTTTTTAATTTTTTTTATTCCATTCTGAGATGAGATGTGTTGATTATTCTTCTTCCCGTTATTTTTTCTCTTTTTTATATGAGTGATTGATGATGGATAATAATGTTTTATTATTAAGCACATGCTTCTTATATAAGATGTGTTTCTTCTTCTTAACGAACTCGTTCCGCCATGGAGACAATCTCCACCAAACAGTTTCTTCACGAAATTGTATCTTTAAGTGAAGGAATCCAATAACAATCCCGTTGGAGATGACCTTAACTCTACCACTGGTTCAAGCTTATCGTTTTCTAACCTCCTTTTTTCACAATCTACATTATATTGTGCTTATATAACTCACTAAAATCCTTACTACTTACTAGCAATCAATTTTGAGCGACGCATAGAAAGTGAAACAATGGATATTGTGAAAAATTCAAGTCTCACATCGACTAAAAAATAAAATCAAATAATAGTATATAAATGAGAGACAACACTCACCCATCGAACTAACTTTTGAAGTTGAATTAGGTCGTCCAAACTCATATTTTAAACTCAGTTGTCATTTATGGCTTAATGAAATTAATTATTGTTACTTAATTTAAATAAGTTATATAGTATAATGAATTTGATGTATTTTACAAACAATTGATATTTCAACGAAGATATCAGGTTTTTACACCACGAAATTATCTATTAGTAAGATGTATCATATTATTAGTATGGAATTGTTATGTCTATAATAGCAATTTAGGAAAATGCTTAATAGTATGGAAGAGATTTTTTTGTTTTTTCTTTTTTTCTTCAGCTTTTACAAATTTACCTTTTTTTCATTCAATCTTCACCACTTCTTCTTCCAGTCTTGTACTCCTCTCCCTTTGCCTCACCGCCTCGATCGTCTCCACCTTCACGACCGGCGAATGCTAAACCTTTCACTGCCTTCGACCACACTACATCCACAGAAATAAGGACCTACTAGAAAACAAAATCTAAGAGACTAACAAATATGAAGCAAGCAATTTTTACACTTTTATTTCTTCCATGAAAACGTTGTTTAAACACATACGGTGGATAAAAATTCAATCTTTGGTGCCCCTAACGGGAAACAACAATAATAAATAAAAAACCTCCACATTGTGCAATTTTTTAGATCTGAAACAATTGCTTGTTTCAAATTTAGAACACGGTTTCATTGTCGTCGCGTTCTCGCTGTCTTACTTTGCCGCTCTTGCGTGGCGGTTGACGGGGACGAGTTGGGATAGAATCCGGGATAAAATCAGAAGATTGTGATCTTAATTATTATTTCTTTTGTTTTAATATTTTAATTTATTATTTTAAAAATAATTACACGTAATAGATGATAACACATTAACACGTCATGTACAAAATAATAATAATAATAATAATATTATTATTTTGTATCTCAATCCGTTGGTACCATGTAGCACCGCTCAGCAATTTAATTTAAGAAGAAGGTTATTGTAACAAAACATACATATATGTACTAATGATTTGAGATTATGGGTTAGTATATTCCGCCATTAATAACTTACCAAAAATAATATTCCTTTGAGATTAATTGGGCATGAACTATCAATTATGCGCTTAACACACTAAAAAAACATACATATATGTGTATTAATGATTTGAGATTATGCTAGTTTTTGCTATTGTAATCATTGTTACAAATTAAACTGTCACTGTAAACGTAACGAAATTTACACGTACAGATGATACATCATATTTATAGATCGATAACGTTGTTTGTGTTAGAAATTGATATATTAATCAAAATATCAAGTATTTTTGTACAATATATCACATTGTTAAAAGAAAATTATACAAAACCACGGGTAGTGATAAGTATTTCAAACTCAAAATTATACAATATATCTACTTTTAATATTTAATGTAGATACGTATTTCAAACTCAAAATTACAAAACAAGTTAAAATAATTTTATATTAATTAATCTACATGTTCAATAATTATCATATTGTTAATGTAAACTAACTAACAATATCTATACTAAAAGTTTAGTTTCAGTTAGTCAATTTTTTTAAGTTGAGTTAGCTAGTCAAAATTATACCAAGTTTAATGATTTTAATGTCTGAATTAATAATTAATCACATATAGTGGAAATTACTTTCAGTGGACCAATGGAAGTTTTTGGTGTTCGAGCAGTTCCAACCCTATCAAACAACTTGTTCTGGTCTAGGCCTACCAAAGAAAACTATATCTTTGTTACACACATACACGAGAACTTGGACATAGACAGCATCCATTTATTAAGGAGGTTAAATGGTGTGAGTATGACAATTCTGTTGTTGAGTAGTGCAGTTGCGGTGCTTTGGTGTTTTCTGCATAATAATTGCACTAAGATTAGAATTTAGAACTTATAACCTCATGTAAACCTAAACTCCTCGTTACTATGTCGATCAAGCTGTTTCTTCTTCTTCTTCTTCTTCTTTTTATAATGGTGGCACTGAGATTCAAACATATATATGATCTTATACATATTACCTCAAATCCCTTGTCATTAGACCGGTTCAGTAGCTAGGTTGATCCAGTTCTCATTTTGAATTGAGTTTAAAAAAAACAAAAACCTAATTTAGAAAACCTTATTTTAGAAATTGGTTTATGGAAAATCAATTCCTAAAATACCATCAACCAATTTCTAAATTAAGGTAAAAGAAAAATAGTATTATTCACGTTAAGAAATCAATTTTTAAGAATAGTATTTTATATAATTAAGATAAATATTTTTTGGGTTCTATTATTTAGATAAATATTTTTTTATTATTATTTGGGTGAAAAATTCATACGGATGTTTCCATTTTAATATTAGTCCTTTAGTTTGTTCATTGCTTTTTAATATATTGTGAACCGCTTTACTCGGATATATATATGTTCAAATTAAAACAACTCCACTCAATGATTCTTTTTTATTTATTAAAAGCGATAATTGTCCTACAAAACACACACATCCAATCCAGTGAACCCCTGTTAAATTACCTAATGACTTTTTTCTTCTTTTTTTTTTATCTGCAATATGAGATGCAGTGGTGAACTACTGGCATATATGCTCCACTCACTCCTTTTGCTATTTGAAATTAAACATATATTAAAATTGGGGTTAAATACATTTTAATTTATTAATCTCTACAAATAGGATACTATCTGCTTTTAATTCTTAAAAAAAACCATATATCTCCTAGAAAATGTGCCATATATAAATTTTATTTCTGTAAACTTATTAAAGATTAAAAGCAGACAACTTTTTTTTATAAAAGACAGACCCTTATAAAAACAGAGACAATTTATTTTGTAGGGAAAAACATAAACTTCTTATTTAATTACTAATTAATACTAAAAACATATTCAGCCCTTTAAAATATCTCAAACTATATAAGTGGAACTAAACAAATTAAAGTGTTAATACTTGAAAGAGGACATATTATGTCAAAAAAAAAAAAAAAACTTGAAGTAGGACATATTGACTTCTCGTACTTCAGAAACTTACTCAAATAAATTGCAATTAATATATTGAACAATGATACACTTACTAAAAAAGAATGAAGACATAAAAGTTATATGGTTTACTAATTAATTAACTAGACACCAAAGGTTATAAACAAGATACAAAGAGATATAGGAAGAACAGAATAAATATATATATATATTTCTATTTGATAAGAAGCATTTATATATATATATGAATTATGCGCGCTACGCATAGGAAGGGGCATAAGCTATGCAAGCTAGAAAGAGAATGGCAGAAGAGGCACCATCCTCTTCCAGATTGGAGCTGCTCCTCTTGAACTTGCCAGCTTTTCCTTTGTTGCACTGAATTTGTTTCTGCAGCTGTTGTTGCTGATTCTGGGCTTGTGGTTGCATTTGCTTGTTCCTCTTCATTGCTTCTTCCACTTTAGACACCATTATTTCCTTCAGTGATGTTGATAAGCAAACTGAAATAGAAAAATTAGGAGCCAAGTAAGAGAGAGAGAATATTGTGCATGGAAACAGCCCTACATGCACCTTCCCCTTTTATAGAGTTTTCTAGTACCAAAAATGCCCTTGGTAATACAATGGATATTTGCCAGTTTTCACTCAGTTATCAGTTACTTCAAGTGGTATAAGGTTGGGGCCCCCTTTCCCGTATTAATTAAAAATATGAGATAGATGCCAACCAAGAAAGTTTTGCTCTACTTGTATGTTTACAATGTATCCAAGTTGTAAACTTGGAATGAACTAGTACCATTGACAAATGACAACTACATATTGCATACCATTATCACAGAAGATCCCCTACTTTACACTGTTATGCCAAACTTGATGAATTCCAATATTTGATGGTAAATTTCCCAAATCTATATTACCCCATATATGTGAATCAAATTAACAAGATGGAAACTATCTGTTCCCTTCCATGTCCGAATAATAGAAAAAAAAAAAAAAAAGACACCTAAGCAGAAATTATTCACAAACAAGGGATAATAAAATGAGAGTTTTTAAAAGCAAGAGAAAAAAAATTATCCCAAAAAATAGGTGTATAGAGTATAGACTATAGATGATTGTATATAATTTTACAATGAATATGGGATTATGTATGTGCTATTGCCAGACTAGAACTTAAACCGAGATCGTCTTTATTATATTGTTGACATTGCTTAGGAACAAATACTAATCATTAATTGAAACAGCATGTGCGTAATTCTTTTAATTTGGCTCTAAAAGAGCATGATCATCCTCTTTGCATTTCAGATTATTGATGATAGAATCAAATAATAAGGATTGACGATGTTTTAGTTCATTATTGAAATCAATGATTAGTGCATACAAAAGCTCATATGAAGTTGTCATAAAAAAGAGAACATGTATACAATTAAAATCTGAACACCCACCATTACATGACAAAAATACTATCATTTCTATGGATTCAAATTGTAAATTAAGGATAGATACGAAGATGGTCAGCATTTGAATAGTGTATTTAAAAACACTTTAGAAAATATTAAACATGAATTTCCAACGCTATTAATAGTTACTTTTGCATCACTTTCGATATGATTTTATTCTAAACGTGAATCTCATATTTGAACCAAACACCCATATAGTCTACGCGCGCCATAAACGTTGTAGTGAATTCTTGTCGTGACCCTGTGGGATAGAGAGCTCTTCATGTGCGAAACCATGTGAGCATGTGCCCAACTTCTCGTCTTCTTTTTTTCTTTTTTTTTTTC
>NC_038241.2:4153799-4204670 GCF_000004515.6 Glycine max
CTTTGGACCCAACGGTTTTCTTTGTAACTTATAATAACAACAACAATAACTAGCCGTGATCTGCGGATTTTCTAATGGCCCACTTCTAAAAATAATGATTGATAATCATATACTAAAGCTTGTCTGTGATGAGAAAACATTTTACGTATCTATAGGTTGGTATATGAATTTACCTTGACAATGTGAGCTTACTATTAGTATAAGTTATTATAAGTTTATAACTATAGCCCTACACCTCGTCATTAATTCACATGTTATCAACTGAACTCCACGTGACCCTTTTGTTTTCGATGGACCATGAATGATAATTAATGTGTTGATGTTGCGAGTAGCGACGCACACTCTCTCTGGCTCTCAGAATAAAAACTTTTTTTTTTCTTTTATATAATGAATCATAATTTTTTGTAATAAATTGAATTTTGAAGACTATTAATATTAAATAATTTTTATTGATAGCACAACCAATTATGTACACTTAATAACTATCTGCTAACTTAATAATACGAACTTATATTCATGATTCGTTTGCCGCACATAAAATAAAAAATTTGAACCTTGATTCACTCAACTTTTTAAAGCATTTTTGCGTTAACGTTTGTGAGCTTTGTGAGCCTTGAACGTATGTTTGTGGAAGGATGTGTAATTCGTTACTTCTATGTTAAAGATGGTTCGGAATGAAACTCACAACAGTTTGAACGTCTACACAAACATGCGCTTATTTAATACGAATACTAGGTTATTCATATTATTTTAAAAAAAATGACAGAGAAAAAGAAAGGGCCACTTGAATTTATTAAAAAAAAAATACTATAATGAAATTTATGATCTGTGTCATTGAAACATTTATTTATGATTCAAGCTTTTCTTCTAAAATGAAACAAAATCAGCCTTCATGTTAGTCAAACAAACTAGCTAGGTGTTTCATAGCATGGACCAATTATTTTAACTATCAGTTATAATTTATTCACAAATGTAAATTGTACTGGATTTTTTGTTTTATAATTATGTCTCTGTATTGGGTTGATTAATATGGTAGGGGTGGAAATAGACTTTGTTAATCATAGTATTAGTATGAACATCAAAAGTAATAATTAATCTTCACGCAAGATCATAAACATATATAATGTAAGTATTTATTGCATACACAAGATTATGATTCAAACGTAAAAATAGACTTTGTTAAATAGTACTTTACTTGTTTAAAAAAATTTCAAGTCTGATTTTTTATTTGTTACAAGTTCTTTTTTTATTAGATATGTAAAGTTTGATTTGATTTGTTAACTTATTTAAATGTCTATTTTGTATTAAAATTTTAGATTAGCATAATTCTTAAATAGGCTAATCAACTAATGGATAAATAAAAAAAAACTCTACTTAAAACAAACTATAAACTATAAAAACTAAATTACTACTAGGTACCCAAGGCATGAATAGAGGTACAAATAGGTATAATATGCTTTATAAGAGTTGAGTATATCAATATAATGTGATATAATTGACTGGTAAATATGTTCTTTAAGAATATGATTGCAGGTTTAATCTCTAGATCAATGTGGTTAAAATAACATCTATTAGAAGAGATTTCAATACTTCAAGTGATATATTAATCTTTGGTTATCGGCTAAAGTTACCTTAAATGTAGCTAATAACAAATTAGTTAATGATAACTACTTAAGTCTATTTTTTGCATAAATTTATTCTTCGATAAATTTTTTATGTAAGTCAACACAATATATGCACACTGTATATGACAAAAAGTTAACTTTTTTGTTACATTATAAAAATTTAATACAATAATGACAAAAAAAATATTTACTTAAATAAGTTAGCTTAACTCTATCAAAAAAAAATGTTAGCTTGATTGTTAGAATAGAAGTCTTTTTAAATTGTTTAAAGTCTTACTTTTTTTTACTAGGTATGCTATCATAATAGTCTTAAGCCCTATTTAGATAAACTTCTTGGTAAATATTTATAAGAGAAAAAAATAAAAAGAAAAATGAATTCAACTTCTTCCATCAACTAAGATAAACTTTAAGCACTTTAATTGTTAAAAAAAAATTGATGAGAAAAGCTTTTATAAAAACTAAGCATCATCTTGGTATGCATATGTTCTTTTGCTTAAGTTCTTAAATAATAAAGTGTCTTTGTCAATATCTACTCTCTCATCATTGGTTAATTCTCTCATCATTGATTAATTATAGGCTTTTGCATTGAAGAAGTTTTGTTTAAAGGAAATAGGGAGAGGGTACGGATTTAAATTTTTACTAACAATACTAATAATTAATATATATACATATATATATATATATATATATATATATATATATATATATATAGAAGAATCTAATCACCAACTAAATCTTAACTCAATCTAATCACCAACCAATTCTTACCTCGAACAATAACATTTGAGAAACCTTTTACACCACTCCTTTGGTTTATTCACATTCCCAACATATCACATGAGCAGGAATAGATTCGACATAAAGGAACTTTGGGCACTGTCATTATTACATTTGTGTTCCTAATTATATAAAATGCACCTTCGTTTATTGGCGAGAAAAAAATATAAACGACTCAAACATAGTTAAGACTTTGAACAAAAGTTTAGCTTAGCAAACAAAGAAAATCTTCAAAATTGACTTTATATGTAAAAAAGGTTTAAAATTTAGGCTTCAGTTAAAACATGAAACTTATCGAGCAAACTTGTTTAACTCTTATATATATATATATATATATAAAGAGGGAGACAAAGAGAGAGAAAAGTCCTTTAAACATGAAAATTATATAATTATAATTCTCTAAATAAAAATATAATTTCTTAAGTATATATTTTTAACTATTTATTATCATCTATATCATTTTCTTATTTAAAATAAACTTTTTTTGGTTATTGTATAGATATAGACACACACAAAAGCTATTTACAAATTTATAACGTCAAATCTATTAATTTTTTTTTTGAAAGGCCAAATCTATTAATTAAGTTTAAGCTTAATTTATTACTTACATGATTAAATTTAAAGTCAAGCTTAAATGATTAATTTAGTAAAAAAAACAAGTTAGTTAATTGAACATTTAATCGGTTGAATTCAAATAATTAACAAATAATAATTCAACTCGTTTACGTCCACATACAAACTTACCTTACTTCCAATTAAGAGGTCGATAATTTTCATTATGCTAGTTCTATAGAATACATCCCATAAATCTGAAAATACCATTTTAACAACATTGCACATTTTGAATCAGCAAAAAAAAAAAAAATCGCACATTTGGATTAATTATTTTGAGGTTTAAAAAATTGTTTGTTTTATTTTGTATAAATTTTAAAAACAATTTTTTTCAAAACTGCACTTATATCCACTTTTTGTGTATTCAAAATGATTGAAAATTTGAAGAGTACTTTGATTCTATTCATCCGAAACAGGTTAATTGCTAAATGCTAATAACATATGTACAGCCAAAAGTTTTTGCCATTGATGCTTGAAGCGTTTAGTGCATTGAAAATGATAAGAGCAACTTTAGTATCAGATAATAAGAATTTTGAGTTTAAAATTTGATCTTGTGTGGATCTTGCAATAAAGAGAAATCAAAGATCTTCAGGATAAAAAATGAATTTTTCTATAAGAATCCTGAAGATCTTTGATCATATTTGAAAAAAAAAATTAAAAAATATTCAAAATAAAAAACTAGAAATCAGCGGGAAGGAGTTGTTGAAGAAAAAAAAACAATTGAAAAGGAAGAACAAAAACAATGTACTTACGTGGAGATGGTCGCGGACACGGAGGAGGCCGCTAAGGGCCATGGAGGGGGAAGGAGGAAGGGGGAGGGGGAGGCAGCATGAAGTGGAGGGGAGAGGGAGGGAGGAAAGAGAAGGAAGAACAAGGTGGAGGGGAGGGGTAGGGAAGAAAGGTCAGGAAAGAGGGAGAAGAAGAAAAAAAAAACAAAGGAAGTGTGAACGTTGGAGAAAAGAAAGAAAAAGAAGAAAAAGGAAGCGTGAACATTGAGGGAGGAGAAAGACACCGTAAAAGGAAGTACTGTGTACACAGGGACCATTACTATGTACACAATAACGGTCGAAAAATTGGACAAAGGAAGAAGCGTGAACGGTCGGGAAAAAAATGCATAACAACAATCGAAAAATTTGTACACTATAAATTGGTTCAAACAGTAACAATTTATACATCCAATTGTCATTCTCATTTTTCATTTTTTTAATCTCTATTTTTCAAATTCAAGGTCAGTTAATTTTTTTTTCAAATGGATCCAAATCAATTTGATTGACAAAGTTATATAAATTTTTTACAAAATTACAACATGTTTCCTTTGACCCAAAATTCACAAAATCGTCTTTATTTTCCTCCTTTCCTTTTTTACCACCACCCCTACCAAATTATTTTATGTCAAACACTTAAATCCCTTCTATCGTTAATTCTCAAAGTTTGCAAACATTTCCTTCAATCCCAGCAAACAGTCCTATGATGGTTTCAAATGATGACGTTGATTTGTAATTTCCACAATTTTCTACCCAAATTGGGCTAGACGAGATCACCGTTGAGGAAATAGGAGGGTCTTCGACAAAAAGGAAGTCTCGAGTCACCTTTGCAATTGAAGAAGATACTCACCTTATTAGTTCATGGCTCAACATTTCAATCAATTCAATTGTTGGTGTTGGTCAAGGAAAAGAAGCGTTTTGGTTGAGAGTCACGAAAAATTACAACAAATTTCGAGATGAACTCTGCGAAAGAATAGTTAGTCAAATGAAATCACGATGACAAAAAATTAATCTGGGTGTGCAAAAATTCAAGAGTCATTACAAGCAAGTGGTATCGTTGAAGAAAATTATTTGCAAAATGTCAAAAAGCAACGAGAAATGATGTGGAACAAGCATTTGGTGTGCTCAAATCTCAATTCGCAATTATATGCGGTTCATCGTGTGCCTGGAACATGGATACAATGAAGGATATAATGTTGACATGCATTATATTGCATAACATAATTGTTGAAGACGAACGAGATACTTTAAATGGTAATATCGATGTTGATTATGATCACGTAAATAATGACATTTCAAATGTTGAAGTATCTTGTGGTGTTCCTCCTGACTTTGTCACATACTTGCAAACAAGACGCATTATGCATACAAGAGAAATTCATCAACAATTTTGAACAGACTTGATGAAACATATTTGGAAACATTAGAGTCACAACAATAATAAAATTTAATTTTTCTTTGACATTAATGTGTTGCATTTTTTTATTATCTAATTTATGTATTTTTCATTTGTTTAACATTTAGTCATAAATAGAAATTAAATTTATGCTCATTTTCATATTTCTTAATATTTATAAATTTTTTTCTTCCATGTTTCATTAAATTTAATTACTTAATTAAGTAAAATTGTTTTAATTTAATAAATAATTAAATAAAATGTTTAAAAGTAGGGTACATGTGGGACCTATAAAAAGTTATCTAAGATCTTAAAATGAAATCTACCACTAAAAAAATGAGAGAGATCTTAAGAAATCTTTAATCTTACATCATGATGTGGAGTCTACCAAAAATTGATCTAAGATTCCAATTTGGGATCTACCACTAAAATTGCTCTACAGCGAACATCTCCACTACTAAACTCTATCAGAGCTTCTTAACTCTCTTTTAATGAGTCTTTACTTTATCTTATTGTATAATTTTTAAGAATATTTTAATGATAAAACATTACAAATTAGATAATAAAAAAATGCAACGTCAAAGAAAAATCAAATTTTATTATTATTGTGACTCTAATATTTCCAAATATGTTTCATCAAGTCTTAAAATGAAATCTACCACTAAAAAAAATGAGAGAGATCTTAAGAAATCTTCAATCCTACATCATGATGTGGAGTCTACCAAAAATTGATCTAAGATTTCAATTTGGGATCTACCATTAAAATTGCTCTAAGACGAACATCTCCATTACTAAACTGTGTCAGAGCTTCCTAACTCTCTTTTAATGAGTCTTTACTTTATCTTATTGTATCATTTTTAAGAATATTTTAATGATAAAACATTACAAATTATTTTACTTTTTTATATTTCTTTAAATAAGTTTTAAAAATTATTTTTCAATTATTTTTAATAATACTTAAGAGCATTTCCCATGATTAATACTGTCGGAGATTCTTAATTCTTTTTTATAGATTTTATCATGTTATGAACTTTAAGAATTTTTCACTCCAATGGTATAATTATTTAATAATTAAAAATGGACTTAAAGTAATCTCATAATTTGATGTTTAAAATGAGTATCAATGGGGCTGGGATATTTTAAATATATTATTTTTTTATCCGTAAAGGTTAGTTTTTAGTATTGTTAATTTTTGTTAATGATGAAATTCGAATAGTGACATTTTTTTTTCATTAATCCTTTATCGCTAGATCAATTTTATATTTTAGTGTTTCAAATAGATTATTTCTAAAAAAAATATATATTAATATACAGGAATCCAAAATAAAAATAAGAATGAGTTCCGCAAATTTCAACCTTTTTTATGGTTTAGAAGAGGTTCGTATATTCTATAAGAATGGTTATGGTACATCACATCCACGTTGTTATCTTCCAATACTAAACTCAATTAGAAACAGAACTTAAACCTTTAAGCAACCTGCCTAAAACTATCACTGGAAATTATTTAAGAATTTAATTATTATTGTATTAAAACGGTTCTTACAGTGACATTCGCACCCTCCTCCTAATCAAATTAATTAATTAAAATCAATTCTTAACTCTAATAACTCACCTAAAATCTACTTTCTGAAATACTAAACTTCATAAACTCAATGTTTGTCGCAATTGAAACCGACAAGCAAGTAAAGGAATGATGAGGACGTGAACCCATAATTCTAGGCATGCAGGGCCCTAGGTTTTAGAAAATGGGATGTTGGCCATTCCATGAACAAACCACTTTGATTGTTTTGACCCCAAGGGCCCTTAGTGGAGGAATTAGTTTACCCTGTCACTTGCCTAAATTCATTGCTTCTCTGAGCCTCAATCCGAATAAAGATATCACGATGTACGTTCTGAATTATGATTCTTTATTAAAAAGAAAAAATTAATAATATCTAGTTTGCTTATAGTTTGTAATATGGAGTTTCTTTGTATAGCGCATATAATTAATTAACTCTCCACGCAGCTACGGACATGTACAAAGTACAAGAACATAACCATGTTTAGGTAAGGGAGGGTCCTAACTCCTAAGTTTGATAAAATTATTTTAAATTATTAAACGATGTTAAAATATGTATTTAAAATTAATTTAAATAAATTATATTGGAACATAAGAGGAATTAATTTGAGTGTGTACGTAAACGGGTACTTCTAACAACGAAGTTGGTCACATGAGGAGGCTGGGCGTTTTAGTGTTTCACACCAGCCTTGTTTCCTAGCAGAAGTCTTTGTGACCCTCCTAGTCACAAAAATTATCAGTTGTTGTTATTACTAATAAAGGAGTATATATGAAACATCACAATTGATTCTTGGCGAATGAGGCGGGTGCCAGTTGAAATCTATATTGTTGGCAAAAATGGTGGTCACTTGTCATCAACAAATCACATCATAACACGTCGGGGTCACCCGATTGAATTAGTAGATAGAAGTAGGACACACCAAAACAGAGATGTAAGTAAATGATTGAACATTTGAACTCAATCATGCGGGTGTTCTATCTCGTTTAAAGTATCGTCTAGAGATGTGAGAGTTATTAGATGGGATATTGTTAAACTTAAGAACGAATATGGAATATTATTAATTATTGGAGTAATTCATGTAGCAGTTTATATATGAGAACTGTTGCTTTTATATGTATAATGCAACTTTTTATTATTAGAGTAATTGATGTAGCAGTTGTTAACATAACTCTTAAGAATTATAAGATAATTACCGTTCCGATAGGCCAAAATTAAGTTCTATATTGCTTTAAGATTACGGTCAGGAATCCTTAAAAAAAATTTAAGATGAATAATAGTTTATAAACTTTTTTTTTTTACCAACAAATATGGTAATTGTTAGTTTATTAGTTTATAAATAATGTAATGGATTATCAAACATAAAAATAGATAATATTTCGGACGAAGTGACCCTAATGATGTTTGAGAATTTAAGGTTAGAACATTAGCATTAAAAGGAAGGCTTAGACTACTCATATTTCTTAGTCTTGATTGGAAATTTGTTCCCATATGTTAAAAGTTTCACATCACTTATGAATCTAGACTAAGAATAATTTATAAAAACTCTCTCTTAAATTCATGAAAGTGTTTCTTACTAAGAGCAAAACCATCACAAGACTAATTGACTATCAAAATAGATAATACCTCACATGATCGCTCTAATGACACTAACAAACACGAGGTTGGAACAATTACATATGTTAATTTTTTTTATTGAAGATATTTTGAATTCTTGAGAACTGTACAATTGGATAAAAAAAATGTTTTAAGTTTTTAAATCTTGTGTCATTGGAGGATCTAAGTAAATTAACCAACTTAGCCACACTTGCACCATTAGAGATATTAGGGTTTTTTACTTATTGAATTAAATTTTTGTGAATATTAGACATGACAATGAGACAAAATGAATATGTAGTTTTCTGTAATTATATCTGCTTTTTTAAAATTATCCTTGTTCCCGACAAGTATGAAATTTGTTTCTCCATTCTCATTTCCGTTGGAGATTGGATACGTCAGTTCTCATCCAATAGTTTTTTTAAAATATTTTTTGAAAAAAATATAAAAAATAACTTTTAAAATATTGAACACAATGAAAGATATTATTTATTCAAGGAGTCAACTTAAGACAACCAAATATAAAATCGTATTTTAGTAAAACTTTTCATATGAAAATCATATCCTCATCGATCACCTCTCAAGACTTGAGACTTAAGAGAGAAAGAGTTTAATTCCTTAAAATTTATGTTTATCTTTAAATTTTTAGTTTTGATCTTACAAAGAATAAACAAAAAATGGTAAGTGTAAAAGTACAAAAAGTAATTAAATAATATACATAACATAAAATAAGAGTAATTTAATAAATTATGTGTCGAGTACAAGGACAAGTATAAGATAAAGTGATATATATTCATAACCGTTCCGTTTAAAAAAATTAGGTATTACACATACATGTATTCATGTCACCACAAAACATGAATTAAAGTGCATAGCAGTATCTCTTGGTGTGAAATTGTTTGTCATCTCTAATGAACAAGGGAAAAAAAAAGTTGGATTATTGCGCTAAAATTGTATTCTTAAGTCGAATTATTTGTTTTTAATGTGAATTTAGAAAAATTTAAACTAACCTTTCTATTCGGTACTTAATAAACTATTGACTCATTTTAGATTTTACTATTTCATTCGGATAATTTAGTTTTTGAAATTTGATGTCGCACAATTTTTAAGTATTTATTCGATGAGATAAATCTTTGATATTCAAATGCCTTTCTCCCCCCACTCCACCGAACTCTTACTCCAATTCAGCAAATATATAATTATAGTCATTATATGATTATCAAACTTATATTCATCTCATGAATAATATGTATTTAAATTAAATTTTTTACATTTGAAGAAACTTACAATAAATTTATTAAGAGAATCTTGGAAAAAAAATATTTTTTCGTAAAATATAATATATAGGACATTTTAAATGTTTTTCATTTCGTTGTCTCTGCTGGCGGACTGCAAGGAGTAAATTTTTTGTGCTGCAACAATAACTCGATCATGAGGAATATAGAAGAGTACTGCTAGGTGCATTCAGCATTATTGCTGGTGCACCCAGCACTAACCACGAAAAGATAAAAATATTTCTTACGGATCAAGTTGATCCGTAAATTAATTTTAAGACTTATGGATCAACTTAATCCGTAAAAAGATTTACAAATTAATTTGATCCGTTTGATCAACTTAATCCGTAAGGGGAGAAATTAACAAGAACAATTTTATCATTTTTAAAGAATGTTGGGTGCACCAACAATAATGATGGGTGCACTAATAATACTCAATATAAAAAGAAACTTAATTTACCATGTCCAAGGTCTGTTTACTGTAGTTTGGGTTTTAGGTTCGGATACACTGAAATACTGACGTGTCCAAATTGAACCCATATGATATGGCTATATTTAGAGAATTACTTCCTGCACCTCTTATATTTGCTTCCTGCGCCCCATTGCAAGCAAAAAGACCCAAACAAACAATAATGTCCTTACCCTCCTCATGCACCCCTTTCCAAAAAGCATTTCCAAAAAACAACATGCATTTTGAAAATGAATTTCCAGAATTATGTTAACCTAATTATGGAAATAATTTCTACATGTTGTTTTCTAGAAATGCCTTTCCATAAGTGAATTTTTTTTCTCAAATCACAGCTTTTGTAGTTTTAATAAAAAAAAAATGCAAACATATAACTATGTCTTGAGATCAAATTTCAAAATATCTAGAGTGCACTATTCATCTTTTGATTTCACTTCACTTCGATAAAATCACGTTAAACCCAAACCCAAAATGAAAAAAATAGAGAATCGAAGGTAAAGTTTGTTTCAAAATCCAAACTATGCAATTACATTAACAAAAATAATATTAAGAAGAATGTTTATTTTTGCTGTAAAAAAAATGTTTATGAGTAAATTAAAACAACGATTTCCCATAGAATTTAAGTTCTAAAAGTTTTTTTTTTCAAAATTCAAATTGTAATAAGAAAAATACAGGTGAAATAAAAAGTTATTGGTGTTACTTCTAACACAAATGTTGAGATTCAAGCAATTTTTCATGGCAATAGGCTAGGTCCTCATTTATCTTATTTGTGAGTCATTCAACAAACTGTTGACCATTTCATTAAGGGTATGTTTAATAGGAAAAAAAATTCATGCTCGAGAATCATAATTTATGGAAATAAATAAAATTCATTTGGTTGGTTATTGAGAATTTTTAAATAAATTTTATAAGGACTAAAGAGTTATGTATATTTTTATCGATTATTTTAATTATTTACCATATTATATAATTAATAAATAATAACATGATATTTTTACTATATCAAAAGAAAAATTAAAATAAAAAATGTTGTGGGAAATTTTTTGTGAGAAAATAAAAAAATATTCTTGAGAAACATAATTTATAAAAAAATCTTGTTTTTTTTTTAATATGAATAACAAACATCGGATATTAAGCTTTCCAACTTATGATTCTTGGAAAATCAAAAACTTTTCTCATACCAAAATGCTCCCTAAAGAAAATGTGATTTCCACTCACCCTTATTTTCCTCTTGTTCAAAATATAAGAAGTTTCACCCATCCTGACACTGACATTTTAGCTTTCGTCATTCCCTTAGAGAAGAAAATAGTTGTGTTAATTGGCAAGCTAAATCAGAAGCTATGCAAGATCAACATCTTTTGATATCAGATACTTGCTCATTTAATCTCCAAACCAAGTTGATTGTCGATACCATAGGAGTCTGTTTTACTAAGCATAACTAATGTAGTTTTCTTGCTTCTTTGTTTTTGTATTCTAATGCATGAAAAAGGGTTAATTAAGATTTTAGTTCATAAAACTTTTGAAATTCAATGTTTAGTTCTTAAACAAAAATTTGACTAATCAAGGTGCTTCAACTTTTTTGAAATTTAATTTTTAGTCCTAAACAAAAGTTTGTTTGGTCAAGGTTCTTTAACTTTTTTCATTAAAATTTTTAGTCTCTAAATTTTTTAAAATTTAGTTTTTATCCCTTGAAATCTCATTAAATAAATAAAAATAATAGATTCAAATTTTTGTTTAGAGACTTAAAACTGATATTTTTAAAATTTTAGGGACTTTAACCGGTCAAACAAAAGTTTAAAGGCTAATGGAAAAAAATTGAAGGACCTTAAACAATTAAACTTCTATTTGGGAACTAAAAATCAAATTTTAAAGACTAAAAACTTGGTCAATTATTGAAAAAAAATGAATTTTTGATGCGTATGTTGTTTGAGGCTTTTGGCTATTGCTTTCTTGGTGACATCAACATTTTGGGTAGTTACATATCGTTATTATGGAACGTTTTTGTGGTATTGCCCCCGCATAGATTTTGGTCATAGTAGTTGTACTTAGCAAAATTTGAAGTTAACACACGTAAAGATGGACATGGCTAAGGTGGATTCCTGCCCTTCGTATGTCAACTGCAGAATGATATTTGTTAAGAGGGTAAGAGGGAGGTCTGCAAAACAAAAGATTCTAACGCTCAAGTAAATATATAAGTTAGGTGGGTATGAAAATACACGAATTTATGAGCAGGTGTATATATACGTTAGCGTATGTCAAGAGAGTACGAGAGAACCTAGTACTTATAGTGTGTAGAGGGAGTTGCATGTCCTTGTTCATAGGGGCTGTTACAGTTCTTGCAGATAATAATTACCAAGTTTGTAGATAATAGCCGATAACTTATAGATAATGATACAGATAACATATAGCTTAAAGATAATTATTAGTAGATAATTGTACCTTGTAGATAATATATAATATTGTAGATAATTGAATAGTTGCCCAGAGATGAAGGGGATGACAATATATTCAAATAATAAGAGGTTAGAGATAACCTATCCATTTGGGAGCTCAACTCCTAAAGACTAGGCATAGAAGATTGATGTGTATCTCGAAGTGTCACATAACATGACACGTGTATTTTGTGGACCCTTGAATAGTAGATTAATATACTTATTTAAGATGATCTTATTTAAATTATTTATGCAAACTTTATACCTCTTTTTTACAAAACTTTATACCTTTGCCTTCTTAAAAAAAAAAACTTCTAATATTCTCCCCTTCTCATTAGTTTTCAATGGGCATAAAAGCCAAGCAGGCTAACTCAGTCTTAACTCCTTAAGAATCGATTACTATGCATTAAAAAAAAGAAAAAAAAGAAAATATAATTTTCATCATCGTATTATTGATAAAATTCGGATTTAGTTGCTGTAAAAAATTTTCATCTCCTTAAAATTTTAATGTGTCATTTTTTTATTTAAAGTTAAATTTGATTACCTTCATACCTATGTGACGACCTTTTTTATTTAAAATTTTAAAATATGATTTAAGACTGTTAAAAACATTCTCAAATTGAAAAAATATATATAAAATGAAAGAATATAATTTGAACGGAACGATCACTTCTTGCTTGTAAACGTAAAAAGTTTTATAGGAACTAAATTTGAAATTTATTAATTTTAAAAGGAAAAAAAATCATATTTTAACCAAAGAAAAATATGTCTTAAAAAATACACTAACAAACAAAAAATTGCCCCTAAAAACTTATTATTTTTTAAAACTCAAAACAAGTCCCAGTTAGCACAGACAGGGTACAAGGGTTTTAGCTTCAGCACCATTTTCCTCTCGCCGTTCAAAATTCCAACACACACACCCATGGCAACCGGTTCCCGATTGTTCCTGATCCCCGCTGCGAGGCCCGTTCTCTGCAAAAACGTCTTCTTCATTTCCTCTTATTCTACTCGCACGCTCGAACTGTGCGAATCATCATCGTCTTCCTCTTCCTCTGCGCTCGCAGAGGAAGAGTCCCGAAACGTGAGGGTTTGGGCTTGGTGGGACGTCAAAAACTGCCACGTGCCCCCCAATTTCGACGCTTCCAAAGTTGCCCCCAAAATCATGGAGGCAGTGAGAGCCAACGGCATCAAAGGCCCTCTCAACATCACTGCCTTTGGCGACGTTCAGCTACTCACCCGGGCCCACCAGGAAGCACTCGCCTACACCGGCGTTCGCTTCACCCACGTTAACGGTTCGGTTCCTCTTCTACCCCTACCACTCATTATTATCTTCTCTTTCTAAGTATTATAAAATGGACATTTTACATTTAGTTTTTGCTATGTTTCATTTCATTAACTTTGTTGCAGATGGAAAGAGTAGTGCCGATATTCTTTTTGACTTAATGTATTGGGTTTCGCAAAACCCTCCACCCGCGCATATACTCTTGATATCCGGCGATAGAGACTTCGCCGGCGTGTTGCATAGGTTGAGAATGAGTAACTACAATGTCTTGCTCGCTACTCCAGAGAGCGCGCCTGGTGTTCTTCACAGTGCTGCCACGATAGCGTGGCAATGGTCTTCGATGCTCAAGGGAGAAAATCTTACTGGAAAATGTTTCAACCATCCACCTGATGGGCGGTATCGTTCTTGGTATGGAAGCTACAAGCTGACGGCTTGTCTTGAAAAGCCGGCTCCGGTTGTGGCTCAGGAGGCTTCTGCTGCTGCCTCTTTGCCCAATGTGGAGGCTTACGAGCCTTCTTCTTCGGGTTTGGGTTCGGTTCCGAAATCGGTTGTGAAGCAGGTTAGGCATATATTGAGTTTGCATCCAGAAGGGATAGGCATTAGTGTTCTTCGCGCCGAGTTGGCAAAGTGTGGTGTGCGTTTGGATAAAGGTTTCTTTGGACATAAAAGGTTTTCCCGCTTTCTGTTGTCGTTGCCACATGTACAGCTTCAGCCCAGTGGTGATGCTAATTTTTCTGTGCATTTGGTTCCTTGGGAATTCCCAGAACCTTGTGAGAGTATTCCTGTGGCATCAACAATGTCTGGTGCGAATAGTGAGGAGAAAGGAAGTGCAGCAACTCCAAAGGTAAACGGTGAGGATAAAAGAAAGGTTAGGGTTGCTGATGAGAAATTCTCAATCACCTCGATCCTTGAAAGGAGTTCGGATGACAATTTAAAGCCAGTCCAACCGGGGCTTTCACAAGGGAGATCCAATGAGGAATATATGGATGGTGAATCATCATCTCCTGTATTGGTTGAAAAACATGTTTGTCAGCCACCAAATGAGTTGCAGAAATCTTCTGTAGCTTCTGACAAGGTTGTGAATGTGGCTAATGCACAACAATCAGAGACTCAACTGCCACCCAAGGACAACAAAGATTCCGAAACGAAGATGGATTCCTTAAAAGTGACTTCTCAAAAATCGTCTGTTGAAGACATTGTTAGGTCTGAGGTTGCAAGTCATAAAAGTAAGGGAAAAAATGCAACTTCAGTGAATCACTCAGCTGGAAATGGTCAATCAATGGCGGAAGACTATGTTATCACAAATTATGAATCTGGAGATGTTGAAGCAGAGAACAAATATGAGGATCCAACTAGAATGGAGGTTGATGAAGTTGTTCACAGTCCATCTTCTTCACCAGTTGATGGCTCTCCAGTTGTCCAAACACCTGCTGGAAGTCCTGAAACTAATAACAGAAGTCCAACATTCTTTAGATGGATTAGAAGTTTGTGGCCATTTGGGAAAAGCAATGAAAAGTATGATGATTTGATCGCTAATCAGAACAAGCTGGTTAGCCATGTTGAGGATTCCAAGTTATCTGAACTGGACCCGACTGTTAGTCAATCTGAAGAGCCCAAGTTATCAGAACTGGATCAGAATGTTAGTTATGTTGAAGATTCCAAGTTATCTGAATTGGACCAGACTGTTAGGCAACTTGAAGAGCCCAAGTTAACAGAATTGGATCAGAGTGTTAGTCATTCTGGAAAGCCTGAGTTATTTTCTAGTGCTTCCTTTTGGAATGATATGGAATCTTTCATTTTTGCGCCCAAGGGATCACTTCTTTTCTCCCAGTCAAGAAGCAGGTTAGTGTGCATTTTAGTTTTGTACAGATCTTATAAAAAAAATTCCTTTGTTATGGATAATAACCAGCTTTTTTGGCCTTCATGTGTTCATTCAGTTTTTGTTCTAATCTGAATCTCAACTACCAAAGAAAGGAAAACAAGATAACAAATTAATTATATCATAATATTTCTGATGAAAGTTGTCCCTTTTGGAATATTATGGTGATTACTATGTAACTGACTAACTGCTTGTTGAAAGAGTAATTTAATAACATTTTGCTACATGCTATTTGTTTCAGGGAGGATGTGGTGCATAAATTACAAAATGGTGGACCCCTGGTTCTTAGATCACTCCCCAAAGAAGACTTCCTTCAATTGGTGGAATTGTTAATAACAGAGAAAAAATGGTTGGAGGAAAGCCCCTCCAAAACATTTCCTTTTAAGATAACTCAACCTGTTCAGAAGAATTCATTGGTGAAATCCCATGGTGCAAATGCTTTGAGATCTCTCTTTATAGGTAGAAGAACATCACAGTTGAACTTGCCAAAATCATTAGAACATGATGTGGAGAAACACAATCAGAGTATTTCTCTTGCTCGAGTTTCTGCACCGGCTACGGAAACAAAATATACTGAGCGATCTAGAAATGATATATTAGAAGACTGTAAAAAACTCGTGAGTGAGATACTGAGGGAACACCCGGAGGGGTATAATATTGGTGCTTTCGGAAGACTATTTGTTGATAGGTATGGCTATCATCTTGATATACAGAAGCTGGGTTATCAAAAGTTGGCAGCCTTGTTACAGATAATGCCTGGGGTTAAATTAGAGTCCACTTATATTTTTCCTTCTGTTCCTGCTGTCTGTGATTCTGACTTGGAAACTTCTATCCTCAAAACTCAAGCAACCACTGATATTCATGCAGCTTCCAACTCAGATAGTGAATTATCTGAGTCAGCCCCGAAAGATGATAACATGGAATCCCCATGGCAGGAGTTAGGTCCTGTTTCTTTGGATTTGAAGTCAAGTCAGAAAGCTATAGAACTGGATACATCAAAATCAAAGCATCTTGATTATGAACCTGTCGAATCAGATGATGAGTTTTCTGCATCTGAAGGAGATGGCTCTTGTTTAACTCAATCAGCAGAGCAAAGAAAGCCAAAATGTAATGAACAAGACAGTTCTTTTTGGCAAGTTATGGATTTGCGGCACAGTAGCAAGGAAAAAGAGAACAGTGGCAAGAAGTCAGACAATGTTGACAGCTTGGGCATTTCTCTGGCTGGAATTTTAGATTCATCCACTGAGTCAACTGGGGATACCCTTTCCGAAATTCCTTCATTGAAATACAGAGAGAATAATGGCAAGAAGTCAGACAATGTTGACAGCTTGGACGCTTCTCTGACTGATTTGTTTAATTCATCCACTGAGTCAACTAGGGGTACACTTTCCAAAATTCCTTCATCAAATTACAGAGAGAAGCAAAGGTCTCGTAAGAACTATTCCTTTGTTGCTGATCCAGTCTTACCTAACAAGGACAAGCTGGTTGATGACTTCAAGAACAAGAAAGCAAATGGGTCAAAGATGCAAAACTGAGGAGTTCCTGGTGCAAGCAGGACCTGGGTCCTAGAATTCCATAATAAGAAATTTGGGATTCTCATAACTCAATATTACAGACAGAATGCGATGGCGATGCAGTTCTTTATATCAAACAATTGCAGTTTTAGCTGGCCATGGCCATGACATTTTGAGGAAGATTCCAATGATTTCTAGTTGCAACTCTGGAAATTCTTTCCATTTTAACATTTACTGCATGGTGATTCTTAACTTTTGGAACGGTTGTGTTTTATTTCAACAGGTAATAGGAAATTCTTTACTGCTGGAGCAGTTGAGTTTTGATTTTGTATGTGCTGTCTTGGCAGGTGATCATAGTACGGCGATGATTCATGACACTCTTACAATGGAGCAAGAGCCATTAGACATGGTATTCAATAAAGTGCAACCATGGTTAAATCTTTTATTTTCAGTCTAGAAAATCTCGTTTTAATTTAAAATTCTAATATTATATAGGAATATTGTGAATTTGAGACTACTTTTAACACTGCGTATTAGTTTTCTGTGAATCTGTTTGCTGGTGTCAATGTTCTGTCATGCATGTGCAGACTCTACTGCATTCCATGGAGTGCGGTGTTCACTGAAAATTTGTGCACATGATTCTGAATATAACATTTTTTTACCCTCAAAATGCGTAATTTTGGTTGATTTTGTTGACATACTTGAGTGAATTGCCACTGTTGTGAAACATGCATAGCGTGCACGAACCCAATTTTATGTTTCTATTATTTGATTCTATTTTGTCAAACTAAAAAAGTAATGTACGTGCTTAGCAAAATGTATTAGAGGAGTAGCAAGGATAGAACTTTCTTTGTCAAGAGGAGGAGGGACGAATTACTTGCGACTTCTAAGATTTTTTTTTTCAAATTGTCTAAAACTGTGTAGAAGAGAAAAAAATAAAATAAAAAAGAACACATTAATTTTTTCAATTTCCCCCTTGAATAACTTCTCTCCCCCACAACCAAACCACTCTGAGTGCTTCACAGCGGAGACATATAGGAATTTATACCAAATGTTTAGAAGATCTGTGCAGATATTTCGTCACTTGATAGGGGAAAGAAAAGAGACTCAAGCGCATGCATCGAAAGATTGTTAAATTAATTTTAAAACCTAAAACTAGAATGACTTACAAATATATATTTTCCTGTGAAATAAAAATAAAACTTAACACATAAACATGTCATATGTAAATTAGGCCCCTACCTGTCTTTATCAAACACTTGTATAGTTTAATAAATTAACATAATAATTTTCAGTAAAAAAATTTCTTTGAGCTTTTTAAGTTAAATTATATGAAAATAAAATTCAAAACATTTTGAAAATTTTAAAACTTTTGAGTTATTTTTTATTATTTCACTCTTTATTCTAATATCAACAAAGTATTTTATCTTTGTAAAATTATGATAATTTCTAAATTAATTTTAAAAATCTAAAAATAAAATTACGTAAAACTATAATTAAATAACTTTAAAATAAAATTTAATCTTAAAAAAACTGTATTCCTTAGTTGTTTTTTCCCTTCTTGTTTTGTTTTCTCACTTTACCAATATATATATATATATATATATATATATATATATATATATATATATATATATATATATATATATATATATATATATATATATATATATTATGTTACCAATTAAAGATTAAGCTACATTACACGCATAAGTTCATGATAATATAAGTGGAAAGATACTTAATTTTAAATGACTAGATTTTAGATAATAACAAACTTATATTCCCTTGAATCCTAGAATTTCGAATTTATTGTCATCCATTCATGATATGTTAATTACACAAGATATCTTTTGCAACATCTTAACATGTAACAACAACATAATTTCTTTTATCCGGGAACAACATAGTATGTTAAAAACTAAATCAATAAAAAAATAAAAAAAATAATTTATATTTTTGTCTAATTTGTTTAATTTACTGACTCATTGACTTGATGGTATACTCAATAATTTATCGAGTTTACTTAGGATTTATGAGTCTGTCCAGAATCTACTAAAATGAAAATTTACACATAAATCAATTCATAGAGAATAAGTGGACTCTTAAGAATGTTTGATTAAGAATTAACTAAGAGATTACTTTCCATTGAAAGAAATCTTTATCTTTAAGAGAAATTAAATTTATCCGAAGTCTTGGATTTCAATTTTGTTGACATGCAAATCCAAATTCACTGGAAAGCAAAGAAAGAATCGTTCGCTACATGTTAACGATTAATAGTTTGTTTGTTCAAAACAAGTTTTGCAAACACAAATTAATATGGTTATACTTTGAAAGAAGTTATTTTATTTAAGGGTTATGTATATTTTTAGTCTTTTGTAATTTAATATTTTTTTTATTCTTGTAAAATTATTTTTTTATTTTTAGTCTTTATAAATTATGTTTGTTTTATTTTTTTTGTCCTTATAACACTTTTTAAAATGTTCAAAACTTTAGGTAGGGTAATCAAACTCTTACTCATGGGTATCCCGAACCTGTCTCGACATTTAACGGGAAATACCTGAGTTAATTAGGTACGGGTTCGGGGATTATTCGATTTTTTTAATTGGAGTCGGGATAAGAATGTTACTACCCGCTTCATAGTCATACATATTCGATGATGAAATTATTAAAATTTTATTTTAAAATTCTTACATAATTTAAGATTTTTTTCTTAACGATTTTTGTAGACAAATGCGTTGTAATAAATTTATTGATATATAAGTAGTAAAAAATAAATGCGTAACAATTAATTTATTTTTTCTAAAATCATATTTTTGATATGTTTTTTACAAAAAAAAATATTTTACAAATTTGAATTGGGGATGAGGATACCTGATACCCAACGATACAGGGATAGAGTAACAAATTAACAAGAGATATTAGGACGAGTACGGAGATATGTTGAAGAGTCGATTGGAGACTAAAGAGACAACATCAGTCATCCATTGTCGTGTCTAGTTATCTATAGTATTTTGAGAATTAAAAACAAAAGAAAATATAATTTATAAGAACTAAAAATTAAGAAAAAATTAGAAGAATGAAAAGAAAAAAACATATTAAATTATAAAGATTAAAAAAATATTTAAACATTTAATTTAAAGGTATACTTATTTTTCCATGCACTAAACAAGGTAATACTAACCAAAATTTGTATTAAAGTAAAACATAATTGTACTCTCCCAGTCATGTACCAATCATGACCATGACAATGACCAAACACGTGCCGACTGCCGACCAGGACTCCAAGCTCAGTGATCAAATAATTTAGTACAAGTTTGATTTTTAAGTATTTTTTTTCATTTTACTTTCATTGGTTGATTTTATATTAAAACATGCACAAAACATTTTCAACTTCAAACCAAATATTCACTTAGTATATCAGAACTTATCCTTGCTTAGTACCAATTAAGATAATGTCACACTTTGCTATTATAATCGCCTAGGGGACCTCTCGGAGGATCTTGGGGTAACAACAACCAAGATACGGGGAATAAAATCCTCAGTTTTAATGCAGATCATATGCTCTGGTTAGGTTTTCAAAACCTTGGAGGAAATCTATAACAGGAAAAAATTACGTAAAACATTAAAAAAAATAAATGGAAATTTAGGAATCTAATTGAAAAAAAAGTTATCTAGGGACTTAATTAAAAATTTAAAATAATTCAAGTGTTTGTAATTAAATTAAGGTTAAATTAAGTAATTAAATATAAATAATTAATTTATTAAAATTAAAGTTGAATTTTTCGAATAATATTTGAATTTAATCTTTGACAGAAATAATTCTTAATCATATTTTACTTACTTTCATGTTGAATCCTAGATTAATCAGAATTTATTTCTCCTAAATAACTAAATGATTAAAACAAGAAAAATTAAATTAAGGTTAAAATATGTTTTAGGAATTTAATAAATAAATAATTTTTGTTTTAGATTTCTACTAAATTTTTTTATTACATCAAATTTTTAATATATCAAAAAATTTATTTTAAATTTTTATTATTGATTAAATAATGATATGATATTTGTGAATAAATTTTTCTAATGAAATCAGCTATTTAAATGATTCCACGTGATACTTAATTAACGTCATGTCATACTTACATTGTGAAGTAGTGGACAAAACTTCTTTTTTTTTTTAAGACAAGTATCTTCTTGTACCTTACATTACAGTTGACACACCTTTTTGATGAAGCAGGTAGGTCATAAATTTGACATTATAAAACTTCTAGAGTACACTTCAGATCAAGACCTTTCGATGAATATATTCTTGAAAAGATAGTAAGACCAGACATTCATAGGACTATGCACTTAATTAAAACGTTGTGCATGACTTCAATCGTCTTGTACCGGTGTCTAGTCTTGCAAAGTTAAAACCTTTTGTTTTGTTTGGGTATAAAAACGTCCTTTACTTTAATAATATATACGTAGAATAGTTTTTCTTATTAAACTTTATTTAAAAATAAAAGTTTCTCAAATTAATTTCTATAAAAATTCTAGTCGTTAAGATTTCATTTATTTTAGTCATTTTTCTTTTTCTTTTTTTACCAGACTACATTTTACACAACTTCACTTATGAAAATTACAAGAAAAGATAGGACAAATCTAAGGCTAACACTAGTTTTTTTTTTTTTATTAATAAAAATTAAAAATATGTGTAACAGGTTTGCAACAATTCACACATTTTATTTAACTAATTAGACTAGAGCCCATTGTTAACATTAGTATGATTATTTACTTAACATAAGTTTGTTAAAATAAGAGAAAATTATTTATACACTAGTGTGAAACTCAATATTTTATTGACATTTAATTATAAATTATCATATATAATAATTTTATTATTTTTATAATAATTATGTTAAAAGTGATACTGATGATATTCTATTATAGTCAATTGTGTAAAAACTATGTGTGTTAAATTAATCTATAGGTTCCTTAACTATATTCTCACATTTGCAAGTCCACTCATCCAAGTATTTTTGTTCACACGTCTCCCCAGGCTTCATCCTATCACCTAGCAACAAACTCACAACTGACTCAAAAAATTAGGTTTTTTCAACAATTATCGGATGAAAAGATCCAATTAAAAAATAAATACAAATACAAGGATCAAATTTAAAAAATAGTTTAGATACCTAATTAAAATTGTCAAATGATTTATGGACGTACAAATTAATTAAACCTATATAATATCTTATTACGGAGAGGAGAGGGAGTGAAATTAGGAAGAAACGAGATTGGAGATTCTCTCTTTTTCTCTCTGTTTGTAAAAGTCACGTTTTAATTAAAAAAATATATTTTTTAATAAAAAAATTGTCATTTAAACATAATTTACATTATATTTTATATACTAATAGTATTATCTTATCCATGTTAAATATAAGATAAAATAATACAATAATATCATTTGTTATTTGGTGTACATTAAGTATCTAATGTAGGATAGTAACACACAAGGTCTATAAATTAACTGAAGAGCCAATTATAAACCTGATCATACGTAACAACAATTATAAATATGATAGGTAACATTAACAAAGGGGGAATTAAAGATACATAAGAAGGAAGAAAGTGTGAATGTATCTGGATCAACGTGAATCCCAAACGAGATGGAAGGAAAAAATATGAATGATTGGCTTCCCATCACTAAATCCAGGAACGCAAAGTGGTGGAATTCCGCTGTTCACAATGTCGCTGCTATGGTTGGAGCAGGAGTGTTGGGTTTTCCCTACGCTATGTCTGAACTAGGATGGTAATTTCTTCATCATCTTTCTGCCTTTTAATTCTTCAGCATTTGCAAATAAACATTGAATGATTTTGTGTTTTTTGACAGAATAAATATATTATTTTTAATAAGAAATTATGTTGGATCATGCATGTTACATCATCAGTAATCACTTAATCACTTTTTGGATAAAGTTGATCTAGAAGGGAGAAAGGAGGGAAAAGGAAGGTAGCAGGTTCGAATTCCGTGACTAACATTTATAATAAAGCTAATATTCTTATATTTGTGGATAAAAAAAAAATCAGTAATCACTTTCTTTGTTGCATTTGGTAGGTGTTGGGGTGTTACAATATTGATAGTTTCATGGATTTGCACTCTCTACACTGCATGGCAAATGATTCAAATGCACGAGCCTGAACCGGGAAAGAGACTCGATAGGTATTATGAATTGGGGCAGTATGCGTTTGGGGAAAAGCTTGGAGTGTGGATTGTGGTGCCTCAGCAACTAATGGTTGAGGTTTCTATTAATATAATTTATATGATCACTGGTGGGAATTCTCTAATGAAGATTCATCAGATTCTTTGTGATAACTGTGAGCCCATTAAGAGAACTTACTTCATCATGATGTTTGCTTCCGTTCAATTCGTTCTCTCCCATCTCCCTGGTTTCAACTCCATCTCTGGTATTTCTTTGGCTGCAGCTGTTATGTCCCTCAGGTAGGGTTACTATTGTTACTCACTTTTTCATCATACCTGTCATTGTTGGTCGCATAAGTTTTTAAGTGTTTTATTTTTTCAAAAAGAAAATTATCTGCCTACAAGAGAAAGTATTTTCTGAATTTGATTTTTTTATAACACTTCTATTATCAATCTTTGTTTTTTTTTTATTGTTTTTTTATCTGGATTTCTTGAACCAAATAAAACCATGCGATGACTGATTTGATGAAATTAGAGTTAAAGATAAAATTGATGAGAAAACAATCCTTTCTTCTGGAAAGGGATAATTTAATATATAAGAAAGTCCAATAGTACTATTTTTATTGTTTTTATTTATGTTCGATTATATGGTTACTTGTTTCCTTATTTTTAATTAATTTATACATATATTTATTATGAAGTAGAAATGGATGAAATAGGAAACTCCATAACTGATTTATTAAAAATCAAGAAAACTTATTATATTTCTTAATTTCTACAAAATAACATTAAAAGATAGATAAAAAGGAAAGGAGATACGTAGTAATATATATGATCTAGAAAGTACGATGTATTCTACAATTACTCTCATAATAGATTAAGCAGTGTGGATTAACCTTAAACATCAATAGTTTTTGATATGACGGAAGTATGATACATAGATTCCTATACTCTTATGAAACAAATTTTGTATGTTTGTTTAACAAATATGTTTGCTGGTTGTGCAGTTACTCGGCTATTGCCTGGATAGCTTCATTTCACAGGGGCGTTGTACCAGGCGTGGAATATGGTAGCAGATTTTCAACCGATGCAGGAAATGTGTTTGGGTTCTTAGGTGGGTTGGGAACAATGGCTTTTGGGTATGCTGGGCACAATGTAGTTTTGGAGATCCAAGCAACCATGCCTTCCACACCTGAAAAGCCCTCCAAAATAGCCATGTGGAGGGGCTTTTTTGTTGCTTATCTCATAGTGGCTATGCTTTATTTTCCTATTGCTGTTTGTGGCTACTGGGCTTTTGGAAACACTGTTGAAGACAACATCCTTATGTCCCTTGAGAAACCACGCTGGCTCATTGTAGCTGCTAATGTATTTGTTGTTGTCCATGTAACTGGAAGCTATCAGGTACACTACATAATCTCTCTCTCTCTCTCTCTCTTTATGTTGTGTTTAAAAACTATTTTGTGATTTATCAATTATCTAATCTAATCAATTTTCATGTTAGGTCTTTGCTGTTCCAGTGTGTTTGATATGTTAGAATCGTTCGTTCGATTCATAACTCGCACGTTGGTGAGTGTGTTTTCCCCTATCATACAAGTCTAGTTTTCGGGTATTTAGGATCTGTAGGGATAAGTTTATCCACAAATATTTCTAGGAGTAGTAAACAAGAAAAAAAATAAATAAAATGAGTTTTTCGGGAAATCAAAATTAGCTTATGTATAAGTCAGAAATCATCTTTTAAAAAATTACATGAAAAAAATTAGAATTTCTATAAATTAGATTTTGTATAATTATATTCTTTCCACGTATAACGCAAATTTATCTAACCATTGTAAGTGTCTTTATATGCAGTACTTACATTGTTCTTGGGAATTACATTTCCTTTCTTTGCTAGCTTCTCTTGGTGGGCAAATTGGGTGCCTATGCATACCAAAAATAATATTCTCCATAATCCTATATATAGTTGTTTTAATTATTTAAATACTATAATGCTTGTACTTTTCACTGGAAATGCATTGAGTTTGATTTTTCTTTTTGTCTCAGATCTGCATTGCATTTGGAGTGTTATTGTTGGTGTTAGCCCCTATTGGCGGATTGAGGCTGCATGATTTTACTCATGACCCATCTTTTTGCACAAAGGAGGCTGCATGATTTCGCAATTTGTGTACATTTTGCCATCTATTTATTTGTTTTGGTCCTTATTCTATTAGATGTTTTTATTAGCTCTAGGTTGTTTTGATCTGTAGGATTGAATATATAAAGTTCTACTTTCGGTAGTTAACGCAAGTTTATATTGTTCCTTTATGCCCCCTGAACTGCAAAATATTCTGAATATGTACAGATGATACACTAAACATATTGTATTTTCCTCCTAAATTTTCATCTCTCCCCCCTTACCCCCTGCCTCTCTTTTACCCCAGCCTTCTTTTCTACTTTTGTAGCTTTACGATTAGAAAATAAAGGGTAAGATTATCTTATATGTCTGTAAATTAAACTCTTTTATGAAATACTTCTAATTTGACAAATTAACTTAACAATTTTTTGTTAAAACTTATCTTTAAACTTTTAACTAACTTATTAGTTAGTTTTTTTAACAAATCTCAGTTTTTCCAAATACCCTTATTATTATTAAATTA
This sequence comes from Glycine max, assembly GCF_000004515.6. Classification (NCBI taxonomy): domain Eukaryota; kingdom Viridiplantae; phylum Streptophyta; class Magnoliopsida; order Fabales; family Fabaceae; genus Glycine; species Glycine max. Next base: position 4,179,790 of record NC_038241.2, read on the forward strand.
TATAAAAAAATTACTTTTTAAAAAAATTTAGAACATTTTGAGGTGATATTTTACAAGAAAAGGTTATTTATATTATATAAAAATAAAAATAATACACAATTTTCTTGATAAGTATGAAGATATTTGTAGATTACTAAAAAGATATCAATCTTTTTTCCTCCTTTTTCTGCACGGCATGCAACAATTAGGTTAAATTTTCTCGTTTTTATGCTTTGAACAAATTGTTATTTTCAATCATATATCTGATAATACGAATCTTTTCCGCCGACACACTACAACCATTTCCCTTCATTCAAACCCTACATTCGTCACAAGAGATGGAAAACAATTAAGGATATTCAAATTTTGAAGAAAGACAGAAATTAATTTTCTTATACAATTGAAAAAGAAAGAAGAGAAAAAGATTTCGATTTGTCAATTTTTAAATAAAACTAATTTATGAAAATAACGTTAGTAACTCATTTATTTAAATTGTGAATATTTTTGTCTAATTTTTTCACATGTTACTAACAAGAGTAAATTTTAAATTAACTAATAAAACCCCAATACAAAATGCCTTCTACCTTACATAAAATTTCTAAAGAAACTTACCACTTTACTCAGTCTTAAAATTATTTTTTTGAAACTTAAACTAATCCTTAGTAAAACTATTAACCAGTTTTTTTTTTTTACCAAAGTATTAACCAGTTAAAATCACTTAAAAGGAACAATAAATAGAAAGAATTGCTTTCTCCTAGGCTAACAAATATTTTACATTCAGTGAAGCTGACTCAAATGAGAGCATAGAACACTATGCAATTTTATGAATTCCAATTTACAAACAAAATCGAATATTTCCTAATCGATACAAGCTATCCTCCGCCTAGATAGAAAAGCCCTTCAATAAACGGGACCTAAATGCTTGTTATTCAACATTTTCAAACCATTTCCTTTCCTAAAAACCAAAACCAATGTTTATGCCCTTTCATTCTAGCTTCTTCTATCACATTTTTCATGAGTGCCAAGCCAGGGGTAATACTCTGCACCAAAAGCTGGAAAAAAGCATTGTTGCTAAACTTAGGCTATTGACTGTTTCTAAAAACCAATTTATCTTGTTAAACTGATGCAACAATAATGAGATATATAGAACCCATCAATTGATTTCTCCTTCTTCTACATCATTTGTTTCTCTTGTAGTACTCTGAGGCATTTCTTCTTCTTCTTCCTCCTCATCAGCCTTCATGTACAAGCCTAGTTGTTCTAACGGATTACAACTTCCCTGTAGTTTGAAACTACCCAGCCCATTTTCAAGATGATCAGGACTTCTTTCCTCTGTGAAATTTGGTAAATGTTCATCTAGTAAACCACTCAGCATCTCTAGATCTTCCAAAAATTGACTACTCTCACTGATACCAATTGTCTTCTCCATCTGTGAACAAAGCTATTCAGTGAAACTGTCTTCTTCATCTCATTAAAGAAAGATGAATTTGCATCTTTATGTTCTAAAAATACTTCTCTTTCGAAGTTACCTTTTGCAAAGCCTGACGAGCTGCTTCTCTTTCCAGTTCCCTCTTTCTTTTGGCTTCAGTTGCTGCTTCGGCTTCAGCTTTCCTCCGAACCTCTTCTGCAGCCTTTGCCTCTGCCTGCAACCGAGCTTTCTCTAAAGTTGCACAAAAACAAAATATATACATGTCAGTTAAAACTTAAACTAAAGCAGTGACACAAGTTAGGCGTAAGAAACATTTCAAGGTTCAAAATGAAAACAGACCCTCCTTCTGCCGCCTTTCTAGCTCTTTTCGTTCCATCCTAAGTTTTTCAGGATCCCACTTGTCACCCTGAGATCAAGATCAATTTAATCAACCAATTTTCAAACAGAACTTACTACAAAAGAGGCAAAACATGCATGAAAGATTGCAATGGATATAGCTAAAGCATCAGAGCCTTTTAATCCATAGATTGCAATTAGGATGCAGCACATCAAAATCCACAAATGCAATCTCACAACCGTAACAAACCTTTTCAAGTGTCTTTTCCTGAGCTTTAAGTATGGTGTCAGCAAATCGGCTTCTTAATAAAGCTGCACGGTAGAGCTTATCGGGGGATACTTGCTTCTTAGATGGAGCATTCTCCCCTAAAAGGTTACAGCATGATGAATGGTGAGATCATGCCCCAAAATTAACAGCAGACAGATTTCTTCATTTTTGAAGCTTACCCTCTTGGTGGTTTTCAGGTTCATCACTAACTGAATCAGTCTGGGAACTCTGCTCAACATGGCCAGCTGCATTCATGGAGTCTACATAGGAAAGAGACAGTTGGCTATATATAAGGTAACCATAGATAAGGCTTACTCATCAAAACTATGCACAGAATAAATAACACCAGAACACACTTACAAAACACCAGCAACTTTGGTACTCACCGATTTCAGTTTCTGAATTATCAAGATTCCCCTCCTTTTGATCAATAGACAAGCCAGATCCAACCTTTTCCTGAAACAGTTTTTAACAGGTATAGTAAAGTTAAGGCAATATAAAATTGCATCCCGTTAACACCATTACATCATATAGCAAACATATTGTGATTACCTTCATAGGATTAAAATGGTCTGATGCTTTAGCAATGCCTGGTTCACTATCTGACTCACTATCTGAATCTGTCATACAACAATTTGTAGATTCAGAAAAGAATTCTGTATATCTACAGAATCACAAAAGCAACAAGCCAACAATGAATGAACTGTGTCATGCAAATTTGTGAAAATACTGCAAAAAAAAATTATGCCTGAGTAACTAGAAACTCCCAATCTTATTTATATCAATGTAGCAGTAGTAATTTGACAGTAAATCCCCAGCTACATCTGATCATTTCCAACCAAGCATGCACAATAAATCAAGCAAATTGGAGTGGAGACTTCTGAATCAATATGCTTTATGTAGAAGTGGTTCTAAAATAATCTTTCAGAAAAGGTCAGCTTGATTCTGTTATGCACTTGAGAGGCTTAAAAAACATCCATCCAAGGGATTTTTGTTCCATGCTTTGTCTACAGAAGTAAATCAATCACATACTAACAGAAAGTTGTAAACCCCAGATTAACGCAACAACTTTTTAGAACCTATAAGATTTAAGAATAAATCCGTGCACCTCCTAAAAGAAGTTTCTTTATCAGAGCTATCAAGTTAAATAAAAGTTAGGACATGTACAGAAATTTAAATAGGACGAACAGGAACTCTTGATAAAAGGCACTAATGTGATACACAGAAATCCCTTCACGAACATATTGAACTTTGATTCCTTCATATCCAGTGAAATTAAAGGCGCTAAAAATACATCTTAGGCAGGGCAATGGAATGTATCAGCAGCTCTTTCTAGTTGAGGTATTCCCTCTCTTTAGTAAGGAGCACACCTTAGGGGTTTGTTTGGGAGTCATGAGAGCAAGGAAAGGCATTGGTGAGGGGTAGGAAGGGTGGAGGTGAGGAGAATAGAGGATACGTCTTTTCCCTTGTTTGGATGCTGTTAATATAAATTTACTATGTTAGACTTTTTATCCATATTTTGCCTTTCTTTAAAAAAATCATATATAATATTTTTTTCATAAAAGTTGCCTATCAAAGGTTCAACAGGAGCAAAATTTAATCCAAGCTAATTAATAGTAATAAAAAAGAGTAGGCTAGACATTTCTGCTGCTCTTCATCATAAAACAGGGAAATGGGGGCATGGTTGAAAAGAGCCATGGCAACGAAAGCAGTTGAACAGGGGGGCTTCCAATCCATGGCAGAGAAGGTTGAATAAATCAAAGACACAGTGAGCAGTGCGGAGGCTGGAAGGAGGTTCCACTAGAAGAGTGTGACGGCTCTGTAATGGTTGTCCAGTTAATGTAAATTTGAACTTCAACGAGAAGAGAGAAGTATGGTTACAAGAGATGTCGAGTGAATCAAGATAAGGAAATTGTGATTTTGAAAATCAAGGGCAAAAAAATAGTTTAATTTGTTTTAACTCATAGCCAAGGCACCACAGGCAAGGGCCTTAGTGCAGGAATTAGCAAAGCACAGCTACAATTGTTTGATATATGTCAATAATTGACATCAAATTGTTTGATAGTTGTCAATAATCAACTGTCTCACAAGCTTTGTTAATGAAGACACATGAATGGTTTTTATACTTTCGTTTTCATAACACTTACAATTTGGCAGACATAATTGGAGGGCATTATCCACACTTCTCAAATGAGTTCTTTCATGAGAAGTGTGGATAATGCACAAGTCAACTTACCTTGTGCTTAAATTCAACCTTTATTTAGAAAAATAGGGATAGGAATCATCCAAATAGTTATAGAGGCTTCAATAATGTCATGAAACAAGTATCCTAAAACCTTAATGTAAAAGCAAATTAAGGAATTATCACATCTTAGCAATATTGTATTCTTTGGTCTGTTTTATGACACTAGCTGTGATAAATTCACAGTTTTACATATTGAGGAAGCAAGGTGATCCTTGTTTGGTCTTGTTTGTTTTGAGCCTGTTCTTTTCCTTTTTCTCTATACTTATTTTTTCTAGACAAATAAGAAAGGGTGAAAGAAAGCTTCATAAAGAGAGAATGAGGGAGTAAGAAAAGTGTAACAAAGATGCCCCATAAAGGCCCCGGTATTATATTTTGACTTGCCAACATAAACAATGTAACCTCTCAACCAAAGAAAACCACCATGTTTCATGGCTATGATAAGCCAAAGTCCACCAAGTATACTAATAGAACCCCAACCATTATGCCCTCCAATTATGTCAGCCAAAATTTTCACATTATCAATTCACCCTTCTCCCTCAAAAGATGATATTATTACCAATAATTACTTGGCCTATAGATCAAGTTGATATTCTTCTTTTTTTTTTTACATACATGTATCATATATGCCTTCAAAGGCCAGGGTACTTTTACATTAGAAGAAAGGCATTACCATGGCAGATATTATAGCACACAAGATGAACCAACAACAAAATAACAAACAGGTCCAAAAAAAAAGTCCAAGTAAATAAATTGCAAGATGTTAGTCTTCATTGAAACAAGTGGCCATAAAAGAATAATAATGCAGCTCAAACACCAAATATATGTACTAAAGATATTAACATATGTGTGTAAAACAATATGTAAAAAAAAAAAAAAAAACGTATTCTGCAAATGAATTACAGTGTAGTCTAGATAGCATGTCTAAAGGAAAATAACAAGTCTTGGATGCATATCTGAAGTGAGTTCCAAATCAACCTTAACAATATAATTCAAAAGCTAAAATTGAAGCAAAAAGTAAATATTAGTCATCTAGTAACTGGATTCAACCAAATAAATGAACAAATGATTATTCAAAAATTATCAAAACATTGAAGTAGTTTCTGGCAACTACTCAGTGGGAGAAATTACATTTTAAATCAAAGTGTTAGAAATACTTTATACTGTAAAATGAACTAAATCATCTCTTGAAAGAGCGTGAAGACAAGCTAGTAACTAAACAGTCCCAACCTTCCAGTACTTTTAAATTTTATATAAATTTGGAATTGTATCAAAATAGATCACCATCTACAAGAAATAAGAATGACAAAAAGATTTTGTATGCAGGCTATGAATATCAGAGTACAAACAACATATCCCTTAGTGGGAAAACACATCAAAAGTATGCAATAACACAAACCACTGGATGAAGAGCCAGATTCACTACTAGAGCTGCTTGAACTGTGTTCACTTGTTTTGTTGGTGCCACCATTCTCAATCTCTGCTGGAGGGTAACTTGGAAGAGGAGGATCATCCCCACCAACAATGTCAACCTCCTCTTCAATTGGTTCATTGCCTGCACACAATCATTAAAAATTAAAATTAAAGGATCAACAATATAGCCACTTATCAGTGCTTGTAAAAAAAAAAAAAAATCACTTATCAGAAATTCAATAAGTAGCCAAGAAAATAACAAAACAAGAACTAAAAAATACCTTCACATTGTTGCAATGAATTGCTAAATCCAGATTCATTGGCTGGCTGCATAAAGATCAAGCAAGCCAATAATTACAAGTCTGTATGATATACAGGCTTCAGATGGTTTTTAAACATGAAAATAAAAGTAGTTTAGCGTGTGCATGCACACATGAGAGAGACCTGAATTTCACATGGTCCAGGTTTTGCCAGGGTTTTTTGCTTCTCTAGCATAAAATCATCAAGAAGCTTCCGCAGTTTAAATAATGTATCATCACTGAGGGCATCTATATCAATCTCAATTTCATCGTCATTTATTTGGCTAGCATTATAACTTTGCTCCTTCAAGAAATCAATAATGTTTTCAGGCAATTCAACAACTGACGCATCCAATTCCATACTCAACTTTTGCTTCTCCTCACCAGTCATGATTCTTTTAATGGGCTCTGGCTTGACATTAGTGCCATTTGGTGTTATTTTCTTTTTTTTCACAGGAGGATCAACAATTTCGGATTTTTCAATACAAGTAGTGGGTTTTGAAGGCTCAGATGGCACATCATCAATGGCAAGAATCTTCTCTATAGGCTTCCATCTTGTTTCAAAATATTTACTTAGTGTCTCTGCCATGACATGCACATCATTGCCCGGTGGATTATAACTCATTGCATTTGAGAAAGTCAGCCGCACATCTGCAGCAAAATCCATAAGACTTGTATATTCACACGAAATCAGCTTACTCTTCACAGTACCCAAATCCATCGGGTGCTTGATGATAGTGAAATAGTCTGGAATGTTCCATTTCACAATGTCAACCGGTTTGTCAAAAACTTTACCAAATTGATGAGACATCACGCGCTTAAGCAATGTCTCACACTGCTTCATCAGCACGGCATATGAAGGAGTTACTGGTGCAGCAGATTTCGCAGATATAAATCGCCCAGAAATACTTCTCTTTGTTTTAGGACCGTTATGCTTTAGTAGTGGGCGCTTCTTACCATGCAGTGCTAATGATTCCAGTGGAGGCCTCTTCTCTCCCACACTGCAGCTCCTTATGTCACTATATGGAGATAATTCAGTAGTGATTGAACTCATACCAGCAATTTTCTTTTGAAGTTTCCTTACTTCTTCAAGTTCGGATTTTAATCTCAGTGTCAAGTCCTTTCTCCCAGAACGGGCCATCTTTGTTAAAGATAACAGTTGAAATGGCACATCAAAACTCTCATCAACCCTTTTTCTCTTTGGGGCACATGAAATTTCTGACATTGTCAACTCATTATCAACCCTTCCCAAGTTACCAAGTCCTTCTGATTCACCCATAGTCTCAACAGCATGGCGAAAATCTGGAACAAAACCGGTGGCATGACCTTTTGAGTACTTTCGTGATTTCCCCATTATTTGTGAAAGAGAGCACTTCCTAGATTCCTTTTGTCCAGCAAATTCTATAGGTACAGTTGGTGCCGTAAGACAAAATTCTAATATCTGCACATGTCCACCGTGACAATGAGCTTTTACTCCCACACAGCAATTTCTGAAAATTTTCAAATTCTCAAAAGTTCAAAAAATTTAGGTCATATTCATTCTCCAGACTTCAATTAAAAGCAAGATGAAACCCAATGATGAGGCACTTCTCGCATTAGTCTTATCTCTTTTTATCTTAACAAAGTGATCTTCGAAAAGATACAAAACAACACTTTCTATGTGCCGATGGCAAAATTTTAGGCTAGTAAAATTCCTCTCTGCAGTTCAGCTGCAACAGTAATCTGATATTTATTTGACAATTCAGATCAAATAACTAGGGTAGGAAAGGGGAAAGATAAATAGCGAACCCGAACTAAATGTCCGCGAGATTGAACAATCAATGCATTAGCACCCAAAACCCTATGGATACCACAAGCTTCACAACACCCCTACCACACTGCACCTTCACGACTCCAAATTGAACAGAAAAATTCGAACAATCAGAAGAATAATCAATGCGAAAAGGGATGCCCAACAAAATAGGAAATTGATACAGAGAAATTAAGGCAAAACGGAAGAGAGAGAGAGAGAGAGAGAGAGAGAGAGAGAGAGATGTGCAAAATGAATGTGACTTCGTTGAGCTAGCTACTCCTCTACTTATATAGAGCCGCGCCTCCTTCCCCGCAACTATTCACTAAATCACAGCCGTTTATTTTTATCAAAGGCTGGTGCTCAAACGCGCTCTCGTGCGTCCGATCTGGATCGCAGCTTCTTGGGTCGCTTAAGCATAACAATTATAATTATTATAACGTGAAAGGGAAAATGTTAATCTTATCCTGGACCAACGCAATGGATTCTCGCTCGGTTCTAGAAACTTGTTAAACGTGTCGTGATTATCTTCTTGCCTGGATGTCAGAACACAAAAGCTTACCGACTACGTCTTTCTCTTGACCATCACCGCCACGTGATTTTTTATTTTTTTATTTTCCCAGCCTAGGTTTAGGATGTGTCTGGTTAAAAAGATATAAAACAATGTGATTCCACTCTCTCCTCCCTCTTCTTTCTGATGATCTTGGGTAAAGATTTTATTTTTAATATTTTTATTAATTAAAAATTATGTTTAATTATTCAATAAACAATTATTTTTAACATTTTTTTAAACATTATTATGAAGTAGGATCTTTTAAAATACTAATTTCTAAATTTTATTTTTTTATATTTCTTTCATTTTTATCTTTAATATATTTATTAATTTTTATTATTTTTTTAAAAAAATAAATCATAATTTTTTTTATTTTTCAATCATTTCAATATCTAATTTTATTAAACACATATAATTTAATAAAATAATTTTTTTAATTTTCAACTTCTAACATTCAATTAATTCTTTTAACTACTTTTGTTAAACATAACTTATAATACAAGCATGGCCTCCTTCTTTCTAATCTCATGTTCTTTCATCTCGTTTTAAAATTTTATCTCATGATCCTATATCTTTAAAAAAAATGCATTTTTCATAACTTTCCTCCCAAATCAGTTGCACTTAACATTCCCACCCTTGAACCAAACACCCGTAAAATCCCGATTTCCACCGGCAACTGCTTTTGGTAAAAAGTCCGATTTCAAACAACGAATCGCTCCAACGGAAGGCAAATGCAAGTTCAAAACGTGTCAGGCTTGGCCCTAGGCATAAGCCCATGGAAAGACTGGGGCACAAGACTTGAACTCATGGGAAGTAGAAACAATGGACTGGACTGAAACTGCCTTGCAATATTTTTTTGTACTTATTAAAAGCCCCTTCATGATGGATTTGTTAAAATACTTTCTTTTTTTTTTTTTTCCAAAAACACACATGTACATGCGGTTAGATTCGCAAATTAAGTTCTGGAATGTGAAACATTTTCAAACTTCTAGAATATAATTTTCAGAAACCAGAATTATGAGTGTTCTAAAACCTTGGGAAAAAAAGTTTTCCGAAATTTAAAAATCAAAACAAAATATTTTTATTGAAATCAAATTACAATATCCGGAACTTGTTTTAGTACCAAAAACATCGTGTGATGGGAAAAGATGTGATTTTTTTCTCGATGCACAAGTTGTGAAAATCGTGGGAAGGGAAGGTTGTCTATGAGCTTGTGTCAGTGTGTCAAAAGAAACGGAGAGTGTACACTACTACACTATACATAAGACTGAAAAAAGAATTATTATTCTTATCAAATTTGGTGGAGTGGTAATTAAGGTGTTGCTCCTCCAACATCTCCAATTAGATAGATGTACTTACAAAGACACTTTGCTTAGAGTATTAAGAATGTGTCAGACTGAAATTAATTATTTGGTATCATTGAGGTTATTTTTAGTTTTCTCCCTTGGTCCATGGGTTCATGATATGAGTGTCATTAAATATGACGGAGATCTTAACACATAAATATAAATATTTTGTCTATGTTTATTTCTGTTCTTGTAAGTAGGTCATGCCTTTGAAAAAGATGACTTAACCCAAAAGCATTCAAGTTTAAAGGTGTAATCTGTTTCTTTTCTAGGTCTAGTATGATTATATAGTAACATCGTATTTGGATTGGAAAATTCGGCATCCGAGTCAATGGGCCTTAGTCTGGTCGATCCAATATGAAGGACGGTCTACATTCAAACGGAGAGGTACAGAGCCACTCAACTTTGAGTACGTAAGCACATAGAGGCTTGAAGTAGTAAAGACAATTGACATTCAACTAAAAAGGTGCATAGTCCCTCAATTTCAAGTGCGTAAGCACAAAGAGACTTGAAGTAGTAATCACGAATATAGTATAAAATTGGGTAAGGTAAGATTGCAATTGTTTGCTTGTATGTATGTTGATCCAACATGAATAGAATATAAAATTGCCTAAGTTAAAACCACAAGTATTAACTCATACTGTGGTTGATGATTCGTCGAAAGGGATGTAAAATTGATTGTTAGAATTCATTAATATAATCGTTTAAATTTTGACTTATAAGGAAAGTAATATAAGGATAAGTTAAAATTCACCAATATAATCGTTTAACTTCTGACTTCTAAGTAAGAAAGGAAACTAATATTTGGCTAAGTTAAAATTCACCAATATAATCGTTTAAATTCCAACTTCTGATTAAGAAAGGAAAATAATATTCAACTAAGTTAAAATAATCATGTTGATTCCGACCATGTACCATGGGTATCATTTAATAGTCATGTTGTTCATGTCGATCCCGATCATGTACCATAGATATCATGGTGGTTTAATAATTGTATCAATTTTGATCATGTATTATAAGTATCACAATAATTTAATAGTTGTGTCATTCATGTCGATTTCGACCATGTACCATAGGTATCATGGTGGTTTAATGGTCGTGTCAATCATGTTGATTCTAACCATCCTCAATAGATATCATGGTGATTTAATAGTTATGTCGTTCGTGTCCATCCCGACCATGTACCATAGGCATCACAACGGTTTAATACCCGTGTCGTTCATGTTGATTTCGACCGTGTACCATAGGTAACATGGCGGTTTAACAGTCGTGTCGATTCTAACCATGTTCCATAGATATCATGGTGATTTAACAGTCGTGTCAATCCCAACCATGTACCATAGGCATTACAACGGTTTAATAGTCGTGTCGTTTGAGTCAATTCTAGCCATGTATCATAGTTGCCATGGTGGTTTAATAGTTGTCAATCATGTCGATTCTAACCATGTTCCATATATCATGATGGTTTAATAGTCGTGTCGATCCTAACCATGTAGCATAGGCATCACAACTGTTTAATAGTTGTGTCGTTCGTGTCAATTTTGACCATGTACTATAAGTACCATGGTCATTTAATAGTGATGTTGTTTGTGTCAGATCATGTACCATAATTATATGAAATAACAATCAATGCATACTTAGCTACTATTTTAGGTATCATATAATTATGAATTCCCGACCCTGACATAAATGTTTTGTAAGGATGACCAAAGCTAAAATATGAATTAAAAATAAAATTTAACTTAGGAATAGGTCATATATTTTGAAAATTAAATGTTTCATCAACAAAGTTCAATAAAAGAAAAACAAGTAAACAGACAGAAGATTAAACCTTAAAACTTTAAAAAGATATCAATTTTTAGGTGTAAATAACTCCAAGGATGGTTTTAAAGATTACAAACTTATGACAACAATAATATCAGGGAATTTTGATTATTTTGTGTAGACAATGAAATTTTAGTATGTATCGTGATTAAGTTTTGGCTTTAGCATGTGACAAAACATAAGTATCACTCAATACATTAAAAACATGATTACTACATGAGAATAGCATAACCATACTATCTCCTTACATTAAATTTAGAATATCATAATAAGATTTAGATCAAACTTTAACCGGTGGGAGTATCACTCTAATAGTACCTTAGAATTTCTTCCTGGTCTCAATCTATGCTGTAACCTTCCTGGCCATCTATCTCTAGTGCCAGCACCATCGGCATAAAATTTGCACTTAAAAAAATGGCAGCCATGTAGCCTTTCTAGTATTAATTAATTAATAAGTTTAGGGTTCAACTATTCTACATCAACGGTCATAAATTCTTGTTCATGGGATTGTAGGTGGCTCACATTCATCCTTTACATTTTTTTTCTTTCCTAAAAAGCTTTTCCCAAATTGACACACATACCACATAATAAATGAACAAATCAATAAATAGGTAAATAATTCCTAAAAAAACCATAAACATGCCCATAAAAAAATCAAGAGTTTTCAAACCACTTTTACTCAAAGAGGAATTTCAATATTATTCTGGGAATTGTTAACCAATTTAGACACTAAGTTCACTATTATCGGGGCAAGTATGAAGTAATTTTGCTTGAACTTTTCATCGAACAGGTGATGTGCAATCAGTGCAAACATTTAAATGCATTAAATCAAGTGGCTACAAACATGATCACAAAACAATTTAGTGATATAAATATGCTGCAAAGGAAAAGCTTTAGGCAATATACACTGAGCAAGGATTTTAATACAATTACCTGCTCTTTTTCAAACAAATTCGACTATTTCTTTTGGGACAGAACTCTCATTTGCACACTGCTATATACATACACAGAAGAGCACAAAAGATCCCTAACTTATACTATTTATAAAAACAGTATTTTGCATTTGCTTATCAAAGCAGTATTTCACAGCTGCTATTTTTGCTGAATTATATATCCCTTATTATCATAATCCATTCTCGATCTCTTTTACAAAATAGATTTACAACTTAATAATTTCATTCAATTGAGTTATGATTCTTGCTAGAAATATCTCCGTAAGTCAATTTATCTGACCAAACTCAATATTAATTGGTTGAATTAGTATATGTCCGAAGATTGCCGTGAGACAAAGAAAATTCAAAACTGCGTTAAAAAAAAAAAAAAAAGTAAAGCAACCACCAATATTTCTCATTAGGAAAACATTGGAGAACCTATAAAAAAAATCTTTCAAAACCAGATTTAGGTTCAATAGTCAATTACGCATACAAAATGTATTAGTACATATGACATTCTTCCTAAGATGGTTACCTATAATTAATTAAACAATTTATTAATAACTTTTAAAACATGTATCTCACCACACTTAAGAGCTATAATAGAATATGAGAATTAATTTACTCCAATATTTATATTTGGTGAAATTTTATATTTTACCTTATTGGATTCAATAAGGATGGTTCTCTAGTCTTGTTATCTTCTGATACAATAAAGAATCTGAATCCACCTAATTCTTAAATTTTTATGTGTTTTAATTATTCTTATTTATATTTTTATTATATTAGGATTTTTGAATTGCCTAAGTTCGTAAGTCATAAAAGTACAATTAATAGAGGTCACACCAAAGTCAACCTCTTAAAAGCAAGTTAATGTTAATTTAAATATTTTTACTATTTTAAATGAAATTTTTATACATCATATTGTCACAACTTGTATCCATAAACTTTCAGCATTAAAGGAATGTCACATCCAATTAACCAATTTTCTACTAGTAGTTCGTTATCATCATATCGTAATTAAATTAAAACAAAATTTCATTTGCCACTTTGAAATTAATTAAGATAATTTTGAGCATAGTAAGATCTCACAACTTATGTACTCCAGAATTCTAACAAACAAAAATATCACATCTAATTATCTCTTTCATTTAAAAAGATTAATATTTTAATTATAGAAATTGGAATCAATCATATATATAATTAGATGAAAAATTCATTTGAATAAAGATTGATTATTTACAATTTTATTACCTTTTATTTAAGATTATATTCTAATCTTTGTTATTATCATAGGTTCTAAAAGTATCTTATGAAAAATCTTCTTTATAATAAGTTTTGTATGACCATTATATTTTTCTTTTCTTTTTAAAGCATTATTATCAACAAAGGCTCTAATTAGTGATTATTTGTTTCTTTTATAGATTTCACACGAATTGGACTTGAGGGAAAAAAAATCAATAGAGCCAGACCCATTGCAAGACAATCAGATGCACATGAAATAGAAAACAAGGAACAACAATTCTAAAACCTAAATGCTAATCCTAAGTATCATTAAACATTGAAGCAGCTCTCCATTGGTAGAGGCTAGTAGCGGCTATGGCGAAGAGCAAAAGAGCCACGCCGTCACGATGCAGCATGGCCATGGCGGGTGTCTGTTTTGGTTACAAATGTCGTCAATAAGGTCCATGCAAGGGTGATACGCGAGATATTGGAAAGGGGGAAGAATCGATGATAGCAATAGTAGTATAGCAACTACCAGACCAATAAGGAATTGCACTAAGCCCACTATTATGTTAGGGGACAACCATAGTGCTCCCTCAATTCTATTACAATAGAATTGTTAATTTGTTAAGTACCAATAGCAATGTAATCCTATAAATATGAAGCAAAGAACGAAAAGGCACAAAGAAGAATTATGAAGGTAACCATTAGTGTAGTTTAGCAAAGTAGCTTAGTCCTAGTTCGTAACAAATTGGTCTGACTTGCCCCTTCTTTGTCACTCTTCAATGGCGGATGCTGATGCCAAACCTTTCACCGCCAGCCTGGACCGCCTCAAGGCCACCATGGCTACACTCGCTGCAGCCCAAGCTTCCATGGATTCCAATCTCTCTCAACTTCGTTTCGCCATGACCCAAGCCTTCATGCTCTTCAAACTCGATCTCATTATCCTGAAACCGGATATCATGATATTTCGCCAAGGCTCCCCGTTTCCTTCTTCGGTTCAGCCACCACCGTCATCGCCATCGCCATCGTCGCCAGCTCCTCCATCAAACGCTTATTCTTACCACCCCAGCCAGTACCCTCCTCCGCCTCGCCCTCACGTGCCTCCTCCTTAGTTCACACCACACTCCCACGTTCCTCCTCAGCTTTACCCTCAGGAATGGGGCAACCCAAACTGCCCAATGCTACCTCCCCTTCCTATGTTGCTCGCGATTTCATGCCCTACACCCAGGCAACAAAGCCCCACACCCATCCCGACTCCGCTTCCCATGGTTGGAAAAGGCAATGGTCCTGCTATCGGAATTGATTTCGGCACCACCTACTTCCCCATCAGAGTGTGCCAGCACCACCGTGTCGACATCAACCACCACTTCTAGTCCAACCATCTGTTGCCTCTGTCGCTCCGCACCGACCATCGTCATTACCACAAGATCCCCTGCGACAAAGACATCATCCTGCTCGGGGACGTCGCCGTCGCGCACCGGATTCGTCTGCGTTGGATTTGGGTTCTCTCTGCTACTAAGACTCAGCTTTGCTTTGTTAGTCATCAGCGTCAACGCCCACCGCCACATCCACAACCACCTTCGAAGTCACCTCCTCCACCATCATCTCCCCCACCGTCTTTAACACCTTCCTCGATTGCTCCACGGTGCGGGTCACACACCCAATCCTCTCCTTGGCAATTCAGTTCAGTGGCACAGGTCACGCACCTCGCTTTATTGATTCAGACATTATTATTGTTAGGCCCAAACGAGCCCACAAACAAAGTAACTTCACTAACGTACCTTTTGTTTTCTAAACTCACCCCTATTTCAGCTTGTTTTTGTTGTCCAACCTTGAGAACAAGGTTGTTTTTTCCAACGGTGGGTATTGATTGCAATAGCAACATAGCAACTACCAGACCAATAAGAAACTGTACTAAGCCCATTATTCTGTTAGGGGACAGCCATAGTGCTCCCTCAATTATGTTACCATTTTTTAGGGAACAACCACAGTGCTCCCTCAATTCTATTACAACAAAATTGTTAGTTTGTTAAGTACCAATAGCAATGTAAGCCTATAAATATGAAGCAATGAATGAAAAAGCATAGAGAAGAATTATGAAGGTAACCATTAGTGTAGTTTAGCAGAGTAGCTTAGTCCTAGTTCATAACAACCGTATAGTGGTAACGTCGTCACGGAGGCTCACCGTGGTGGCGTGACGAGGCTGAAGTGAGGGAGGAAAATCCACGCCGTCACGGTGTGACAGTGGCGGGGATCATTCTGGAGATGCAAGAGAGATGTGCGAGTTCAGTGAATCAGGCGACTGAACCTGAGTGTAGAGTGGCAGAGCAACGTTCAAAATGCATCTTTCTTTCTTTCTTTCTTTCTTCTTCTTCTTCTTCTTCTTCTTCTTCTTCTTCTTCTTCTTCTTCTTCTTCTTCTTCTTCTTCTTCTTCTTCTTCTTCTTCTTCTTCTTCTTCTTCTTCTTCTTCTTCTTCTTCTTCTTCTTCTTCTTCTTCTTCTTCTTCTTCTTCTTCTTCTTCTTCTTCTTCTTCTTCTTCTTCTTTCATAAAAGAGTAAAAGGAAATAAATAATGAAGGGATTGATTTATTTGAAATTATTATTATTTAAAGAAGTAATAATGGTGGAAAAAAATTGGGTTTTCATGGTATATATGAAAAAAATTAGGAGTGGATGGTAATCACGTTAAAAATGACAATCTTCACAAATTACTTCTTATATATTACTCAATACTAATTCGTTAAAATTTGGATTTATAAGAATATTGAGTGTATTGACTTTATCTTTAGTTAGATTTACCTCTATAGTCTCATCTCATGTTCGAACTGATGAATGTGAGTGTAGCCGTAGTCTTGTTCTTCCAATGCACATCACCTTCCTAAGCCACTATGCCCAATACATTTGGAACGTGCAGTCATTTTGAGGGGCGAAGTTGGGGAATGCTGCAGGGACCTTCACTCGACATCTTCTGCAAGAGCCGATTGGCGTCAGCGGCAACCACAAATGTTCGTTGTGACGTTGAATGCCTCATCCAATTCGGTGCTCTCCACACCTTCTTAGTCGTCGTCGTGCTTGGAAGAGTCCTCCAACTCAGGTAAGAACGAGCTATCCCATGAGGTTGTCGATTTTGGTGTGAGACCGTCGACAAGAGTTTTATCGAAGCCCCACATTAGATGTTAAAATGTTCTTGTAATTAAGTTGTGAAAGTCTAATTTATCTGATTTCTCGGTCATAATAACATCGTATTTGAACTAAGAGGTTTGGTATCCAAGTCAATAGACCTTAGTCTTGTCAAAGCAATAAGAAGGAGGATTCAACTTCCGATTTTAATTATTCAATCTTTTTTATCTTTATCTTTTTGGTGATGTGCTAAACTTTCATTCTTTCCTTTTTTATCAAGATCGAGCCTTACGTCGGTTGGGTGAGTGATCTACTCAATCCGAGTTCGAGCATATAAGCAAGTAAACTAGGAGTAAAAGCTGAAATTCAAAATTGTTGTGGAGATAAAAAGTATAAAACTTGACAAAAAAAAAAAAAAAGAACATGAAGAGTGTATTAAGTTGGCATTAGAATTCTTGAAACTTATTTCTACAATTATAAAATTAGAATTTCGGAGACTTGTTTACGAAATGCATAAAAATTTAACATTCAACGTTTTTTTTTTTTTTAAAGATAATAACTTTCAGTATTTCAATTCTACAACTATTAAAAAATGAACTCCCGAAAATTAAATTCTGAAGTGAATCTTTTTTACATGGTTTCGAAAATTTATTCCCTAAATGATGAAATTAAAGTATTCATAATGACATTGCTAGAGTAAAAAATTTACAAAAAAGTTATAGGCGTTAATACAGAAGGATATATAAAAAAAAAAAAGGTGAAAAAAGAATCCCTGTTTTAAACTCTAAAAATTCTTGTAAGCAAAAATTATCCAGACATAGATGCTCTCATGGATACTTTACATTTGTCTCATAATAAAAAAAACATTACGTAGAGTAGTAGTAGGAGTGTAGAACAAAGAATTTCTCATACGTTTTTAGTTTATTATTACAACTTTTAAATTGACGTGAAGGTGAATGCTATCAATACTTTCTTTTAATATTCTCTTTATGAATTACTGAAATTTATTAAAAAAAATATTAATTTTAGTGAGTTATTATTCTCATTTAATAACTTTATTTTCTAATTTAATAGTAAAACCTATCAAACTTAATGATTTTTAATAATTTCAACCAATCAATCACAGGAAGAATGTTAAAAAAAAGTGTCATAAAAAATATCGCTAATATTTCTCAACATTAAATAATCAATTTACTTAGTGTATGATTAATTTTATCTTTCATATACCTTTTAGTTTTTACAACATGAAATAATACTCCTTAAAATCAAAAGAAGAAGACAAAAAGGTAGTAAAAAAAATATTTTGTATGTTTTGTAATCAAAGAAAAATTTGTCTATCATACCTATATTTGTTTTCATTTGTTCTAGCTAGTATCAAATAGCATTATTGTAAAAATTTTAAGTGAATTAGATCTGGTTGACTCACAAGACTAAAAAAATGCCTCAAGACCCACTTAATAAATCGTTATAGAAGTACTTATAAATTATCTAGTAATAATATTCTTACATAAGAAGCAAAATTTGAACACAAATATCCTTATAAAATATGAGCTTAATTTTTACCGACTAGATCAACTTTTGTTAAAGTTTAACTCAAAAATTCTGAACCCTTGGATTTTAATAATGCATGGTCTTATTTTTCAAAACTTATGCACTACTGGCTTATAATTGCATCGGCTGCAACTCAATTCCAAACTATAGACCTTGTTTCTTTGACTCTTCCATATACTCATTCATGATTTTCCATTTTATTTAATCAATTAGAAACAGCAAAGAAAAATCTGAACTGAGGTGCAGGAAAAGTAAAAGTTTACATGGTTGGTTCGGATGCAGCAACGTGGTGCAATCACCAGACGCCAGAGTTACATAGGTTAATGGTATCCCAAGTGACATTGAATTCGGTTAGCGACCACGTACCCCTTCCATGTTCCTACCATCCCTAACACCATTTGCCTATTTGACCCACCTCCTATGTCCCATCTTCCCCAAACACATTTTTCAGCTTTTTGTCCCATCTCCCAAACCCCATTCCGTTTACATTTTTATTTCACAAGAAGATGATCATCAGCAAAACAAATATTTAATTAATTAAAAAAGAGACAATCAAGAATATTCAAACAATTTTTTCAATTAAATTATATTAAATGTTTCTTACCTCTTTCATGATCTAAACAATTTTAAACAGTACAATTGATCAATTGCAATGCATCCCTCCTGCTCCTGCTGGAGTCTTGGGTAAAGAAGTAGATCAGCTTCTAAAACTTAACAAGCGATTATCATAAACACTTAATCCTCCTTTTATATCATAATGGACGAAGAAGTAATTAACTAATCAGATCGAAAACAAAGATATATGTCAGGTCGCATATAAACAAGAGCCAGTATATATGTGGCATAACAAAAGTTTCACGAACCAGAATTGTTACATGATCATAACTACGGTACATAGCGAGATATTCATAATGATCTCACTGCTGTTCCAAGCTCAAACTCAAATCAGAAAAAACCATCCAAAAGAGAACAAAAGACAAGGTACATGCATTAATTTACAGTCAAACAAGCAAGCTAGCCTCAGTAGTTATATTATATTTATATATATTCACAATTCTAAGCTCTTAAAAGAGAAGAAATAGTTATATATAGTTCTATGACCATAAACCGACGCCGTTTTGCGTTCCGAGTTCGTGATACCTTTGTGAATTAGTAACCCAGTCTCAAGCTAAGCGCAGTTTCAACGTCTAATCTCCATGCAAACCCACCAGAGTCCATTCTCCACACGTCGCAGGGCACCGTGAGAGAGCTTCTCTCCCTCCCACACGCGTATTGCACCACCCTCACCAAGCACGTGAACGACGCGTGCGGAACCACTGTGTTCACCTTATTCACCAGCAACACTGGTCCCTGTCCCTCATCACCCTCCATCATCTTCTCGTATGCTTCATTCGTCCCCGTCACCCTCCCGTAACCGTCTGATATGAACCCCGGACACGTGTCCTTGCTCAGATTCACTCTGCGTTCCTCGTCCGTACTCCCCAGCCACTCGCCCTCCACCCACGTGTCCGTCAAGCTCTCCACCGTCACACACGAACACCACCCTCCCATCATCGTAAGGCTTCGATTCGCAAAACTCACCCACACCGGCACGTTCTTGTTAATAATATTCAACTTCTTGCTCTTGTTGCTGCTGTTGTTGTTGTTGTTGTTTCGCACTGGTGATGGAGTTAGATCCTTTGCCGGAAAATCCTTCCGATCGGGAGTTTCTGGAAGCAAAGGAAGAGTCACAGCCGGCGTCGTTTGCTTCTGCTTCTGCTCCGGTGAGGAATTAGAGTTCTTTCTCCGGCAGATTCTACGTTTGCTGGTGTAGTTGCTATCTCTTACGTACTTTCTCTTCGTGTTTCCGTTTCTGAGAAAAGCGTCGCTGGTTTCAGACGAAGATCCGTCGGAAGCGGTGGCTCCGGCGGCGGGTTTGGGAGCGATTGGACGAAACCTAAGCATTATTTTGTCGACGGTGGACACGTGGGATGCACCGGGTACATACCTGGCGATGCAACAGCCTCCTCTTAAATCCATTATTCCCTCTCTAAAATTAAACTAACCGTTTTGGTTTATCTATGTGAAATGTTGCTCGAAGCTAATTACTGAAGCATGGATGGAGGAGTATACACAAAGTGTTGGTTTTATAGGAATTGTGAAAGGGACACGTGTGAGGATAGAGGGGAGTGAGTGGGGAAGGGCATTGGTTGGGGCGGGAAACGTGTCATGTGTTGGGAGAAGGAAAGTGACACGTAGGACTGCTAGCTTCTGGGATTGTGAATCAGATACTTTGACCGTTGTATGAAGGGTTGGGACAAGGAAGAGATTGTTCCAGATGGTGGTGACCACCACGTGTGTGTGCCAATGGCAGTGAGATTAGAGATCGAGCCAGGTGGATGGTCAAATTTTTATTATTTTTTAATCAAGTTTCTTTCATAATCAAACTCTTAAAATGTATAATGTGAAAGATTTAACTTATCCTAAACACTTAGCACGGGCACAAGCATAATCAGAATTTGCTCTGATATATCTTAAAATAATAATGTGAGAGGTTTAACTCAATCCTAAAAACTAGTACTAGTTATATTTTAATGTAGGATTACTTTTAATCATATGAGACTTGAGTTATTTTCAACACAAATATTAATTATTGTATACTTTTATTAATAGATATTTTATTATGTGTATAAGTTAAAAAAAATTAAACCTATAATCATATATTTAAACAATTATATAAGTGAATGGAAAGATTAGGACATGAATATAAGTTTAATTTTCATGACGTGAGACTACGGTTTACCCAAGTTCTTATAGTTATTTGCCTATTGAAAGCAGCACCTAAAACTAGGTGCAGACTGAGTTTATGGTAAATTTTCTTTCTTTTTTAGGCTAATCAGAATTAAGCCTCCCTCATTCGGACCATTATACTTAGTACTTGCAGCATACGCAAGCACTCTTCTCCCCTACCACAACTGTGAAAGATCAAATAGATGTGCTACCTAACGTATAAGCATTCAACCCGTCGATGGTGATTATATTATTATTAGTCACACACTGCATGTGTAATACGTACGTGTTAAGTCGTTAATAATACGGAAAACTCAGTTCTTAAATACTAAAATGGAATTTGGTTTTTTTTATCAATTGTTGAAAATGAATTGAATAATTTTTTTAAACTAAAATTAACTTATGCAATTTAACTTTTACAGAACTTAAATAAGAAAAACTTTTACAAAGTTAAGTTTATAAGTTAATTTTAACTTATAGAAAAACTTGATTTATTATCTTGTATATTTTTATATAAGTGTTTATAACCTGTTATAAACAAAAAGATCGACAATGTATGTTATTGTATTTAATAAATGAGTAGGCCACAAAAATAGATTATATTTATATTAATAAAATATACTTTTTCCTTTTGGAACGATATATATTTTCCCATTTATATATCAGCCGCCCACGGCTTTGCTCCTTGTTTATCCATATCCACAGTACTCTCTTTTAAGGACATACATCATAATTTTTGTAAATTACTCAAACACTTTTTTATTAAAATTTAATTTCAGATGCATGTATATTATTCATCTATACACATGCAAAACATTAGAGAAAAAAAGAAATTAAAAGAAGAAATTTTAAATATATATATATATATATATATATATATTATAACTTATTTATCTATACATTCATCAAATTTTAGTTAGTTTACAACGTACATAGAAATATTTTAATACATTTTATTTTTAATATTTTAACTGTAAAATAAAATATATATTGGTTTCAAACTTGTAGTGACTAGGGTATAACATAACATATTTAATACTTTTAATTAATTTTATCATAATTATTATAGATTTTAGAAATTTATTAAGTACTTCAAAAATTAAAGTTAAAAAAAATTCATTAAATTAATTGAAATTAATTAATGGATTGAATTAAATTTAAAATTAAATTAACTTAATAATAGAAATAAAATAATAATAAAATTAATTTGAATATTTTTTCTAAATCTAACAAGCATCTTTAGTATTGCATAAGTATCTTATAAGGAAACAAGACAATGAACCAACAATATAAAATAATTTTAATCCATTATGGAGAATGAATTTGTTAATTTTTATAATAATTAATTTAAAAATCATACCAATAATAAATTATAGTTGAATGACAGTGCAAAATTATTTTACAGTTTTAATATATAGCTATCAAACTCTTTTTTTTTATTTGGGTATATAATTTAAAAGCCATCATTGAAAAGTTATAAATTATTAGAGACATATGTGTAATTCTTTAAAATTAATTAGCAGAAAATATAAATAGTTAAGGATCAAGAGAAAAAATTAATAAACCTTATTTTTCACTAATTTAAAAAAATAGTTAAATTTAAGATAAAATGAAATTTATTTTTAAAATTAATTAATTTGAAGTTGGAAATTGAAGAAATAAATTTGACTACCTGCAAGCTCACCGATTTATTCTCATACGTTTGGTACAAAAAAGTACAAACACACACTCAGTCACTTAATAAAAACTATAAATATATAGAATAAGGAACTAAAATCATAATATTACATTAATTTATAATATATATATATATATATATATATATATATATATATATATATAATATGTTTAATTCTATGAGGTGATAACACATGAAAATTTCAAATTTATTCTTTCTAAAATTACAATGAAATAATATTATTTAATTCAATTATTCATTCAAATAATAAATATTATTCTATTATGTAAACGGATTCTATTTTATTATATATTCATTATATTCTATTAGGAAATTATTTAATTATTATTCTAAATTTTTAAACAATTATCATATCAAAAATACCTAATAATTGATTGATTAATTCAATAATGATAAATTTATCTTTATCTAAAATATTATAGAATTGATTGATTACTTCTAATTTATTATTACTTCCATTTTTAAAGACATAAACTAAATTATTATTATTAATTTAGTGTAACTTAAATATTAACAAACAAATTAGGCTGCACTACGCACTCTAATTGTAGACTATAATTATTTTTTATTAAAAAATAAAAATATTTATTACACTGCCCTACATACCTAAAATCTCATATATATATATATATATATATATATATATATATATATATACCAAATTCTATTTTATTATATATTGACTCTATTCTATTAGGATATTATTTAATTATTATTTTATTTATGTAAATAACTATCTTAACATAAATATATAAATATATATAATTGATTGATTACCTCTATTATTATTATTATTATTATTATTATTATTATTATTATTATATTTTTAAATATATAAACTAATTTATTATTATTATTAATTTAGTAAAACTTAATTATTAGCAAACAAATTAGGTTGTCCTACGTACTCTAATTGTAGATTATAATTCATTTTTATTAATAAATAAAAATATTTATTATACTACCCTGCGCACCTAAAATATCATACATATAATTGATTAGTAAAAATATATAATTGATCAATTAATTCAATTATTAATTAATAACTATTATAATTGATTAATTCATATATTAGTAAATTGGTATATTTTAAATCTTAAAATAATTTTTTTCTATCATAATAAATAAAAAAATCATTATTTTCATCAATTATTTTGTAACACGTGCACAAATACGAAAATTTAAATCATAATGGATTGATCATTAATAATAATTTAATTATTACATATTATTACATAAACTTTGGTGTTATGGTTTCTCTTGTACTCTTTTTCCGCTTCTATAAATTCATATTTTAAAGAAAATCACACAATACCCTTTCTCTCTTTTTGATGCTTTCTGATTCTCTTCTTTGTCATCCTTGCTAACTCTACGATATGCTGGCATTTCATGCTCCTATGATCCATCTTCTTTAGAACTTAAAAAAATCTTGCATGATTTAAGTTTCAATTATAAATACTTAAACATACATTGTTATATTTCTCTTTTGAAAATTGTTGACACTTTTTATTCTTTTAATTTCAGTCGTATTCAATGGAGAGATTGATTAATATAAACAAGAAACACAAATGTATTGACCTTTTTATTCTTTCTCTACAGTAAGGTTTTTTTTTTATCTTTTTCAATTTTATTTGAATGTTTTTTTACACAATTTTTTTAATATTTAGTATTGAAATTTTATTTCTTAATGTTATTTTACATTTTATTCACTTTCAATCTATTACTATTTTCATTTTAATTAGCTAATTACTAACACTTTTTATTTATTTTTATTCAATTTCGATGGAGAAAATGCATTGACTTTTTATTATTATTTCTCTACTTTTAAAGTTTAGTTTATATATTAAGTTTTTCTTTTTTAATTTATATTTTTACATCTTCTTGAATAGTAATATTTCTTTCTTTTATTTTTCAAACAAGTTATCTTTCATTACTTTTCATTTGATTTGCATTTTTTTCTAAGGTAATATTATATGAATTTTCTTTTTTCTAAGTATCTTTGTTGTTTTTTTTATCATTTACATTTTTCCCTTTTGGAATAGTCAATGCTAACATTTTTATTCTTTTTTTTATCCAGTTCATGGAGGGATAATTGCAAAAAAAAA
>NC_038241.2:4205020-4206140 GCF_000004515.6 Glycine max
GTTTGTTAGAAAATATCCTTGGTATAAACAATTTTTTTATAGTTTGATCCTTTTTTTATCTTCTTCCTCTAATGTACTATTTTGTATTTTTTATCATTAATTTATTTTTTTATAGTTTATTTTATGCTTTTATATTTTCTTCTTCTAATATAATAGATTCTGAAAGTCAAAACATTACAAAAAATATTATAAAAATAATTTAACAATATTATTTTTGTTATACCAAAATTGAAAATGAACAATAAATTTAAAATGGATAATCTCACTTCCAAAGATAATTTAATATAACACCTAGTTTGATATACTAACACACACATTCATTAAAAAAATATACAAAGTAATTAATAATATATAACAAAATTATAATATTATAAAATAATTATAAATTATGAAAAATAAATTTAATATCCATTTAAGACACGAGATAACACTAATAAGAGACTAAAATCAAGTTATAATTTTTTTTAAAAAAAATATGAGGACTAGTATATATACAATCTAGACGTGTTTGACAATGAATAAACTACCTTATTTGCTTGTCTCCGAATAAAATTGACCGAACAATTTTGAACAGAAAGATGCTTCTGTCTGCAATTATCAACAATAGAACCAATTAACTCTATAACATTTGTTGACGGCTGAATGAGGCCATCAATCACCATTTTGCATCCTGACGCAAATAAAGCCATAGCCTCGTCCTCATGAGGAAAATCAAGTTATTTATTAGATATAAAAATTTAAAATATCGACATACTTCCACAGTGTTGAAACATATTTAAAACAATTGTATTATACAACAGAAAAGAAAACGAAAAAAAATGATGATTCTGCAACACATTGAGGCAATGGGAGCACTCCAACTCAAAGGGCTATTGATAACCATTGGCCGCTTCTTTTCGACCGCACCCCCTTTCAACATCTGGAATCACGGCACGTAAAAACGTACCTCATTTCATAATTGGTCCCAGGCAAAAGAAAAACCCCTGAACAAATCGTGGCCCTATTACCTCTGGGCCAGGGAAATAAGCCCTTAACCCCAATTGCCAGGCAACAACTTCCAAATGGGGCCATTCGAAACCTTTGGGTTTGGGGTAACTTCCTGACTGGGTCGCCCTTTTTG